>NC_056744.1:1720585813-1720833769 GCF_019279795.1 Protopterus annectens | reverse complement strand
CCCCATGCAAAATGTCCCCATGAAGCCTAACCTTGACCAGTTACACATCCCCCCTACGGGTCACAATGTCCATGAAGCCTACTTGACTAAACTGGAGACAATCTAAATTTTACCAAACACAATGGTTATGGGAGATTTCAATTACCCCACCATCAACTGGGAAACCTACGATAGTCCTAACTCTCTAGTGCAAAAGTTCCTTGACTTTGTTAATTCAAATGCCCTGGAACAAATTGTCCATACCCCCAACAAAAGGACAAACATTTTAGATCTGGTCCTCATCAAAACGTCAAACAGGTGTACTGCTGCAACTGACAGACCCTCATTAGTTAAAACTGACCACAAATCCGTCACCTTCAAGCTGACACTAACACCAGAACTTCCAAAGGGTGAAATCAGACTAAGAAACTTCATCAAGACAAACCATACCCACCTAGCTGATGGTATAAATGCATTCCAAGCCCTATCCCAAGTTGGAAGTGGTAACTATGCCAAAGCTTACACTAAAGCCCTGTACAATCACTTGTATAAATGTATAAACTTGGCTGCACCAGAAAGAATCAAAGCCAGAGCCCCAATTAAAAAAAAACAAGCTGTCATGGTAGATACCTAGCATCAACAAACTTTAGAATAAATGCAAAAATCTTCTGTCCAGGAAAACAAAGCCAAGGCCCCAACAATGGAAAAGCTCCCTCCTCAGCCTCAACAGGCAAATAAGCCAACTTGTCAAATTCTCCAAGGGCTCATTTGAGAGAAACTTAACAAGTGCAGCCAATGATAATCCATAAGGCCTTTTACAGCTACGTACGTAACCTTAAGGGTAGGACCCAAGCATGTGCAGAACTAGTGGCCAATGGTATCACACACACTGGCCCCACAGAGATAGCAAACCTGCTAGCAGATAGGTTTGGTGAAAATTTCACTCCCTTATCCCCTTCTAACTTGCAAAAAACCTTCACCCAAATTCCCCCACCCTACGTATCTGAAGAATAGGTCCTCAAAGCCTTATCCAAGGGGAAAAAAAACACAGCTTCTATGGGACCAGATGACATCCCAGGCTGTCTTCTAAACAGGCTAAAACATAAACTAGCATCACCACTAAGTACCCTTTTCAATCATAGCCTAATCACAGGCTTTGCTTCTGTGGAATGGAGAACAAATACAGTTATTCTCCTCCATAAAGGTAGCCTAGTAACAGACCCAGGGAATTACAGACCCATAAGCCTGACCAGACTTATTTGTAAGGCCATGGAACATATCATTATGGACCTTATAAATAAAGACATAGGTGACCTCCAAACTCTGGATCCTACCCAATTCTACCGTGTGAAGGGAAGATCCTGCCCGTTATATCTGGTGGATTTCTCTGAAAGTGTGACCAAGGCCATTGATGAGGGCAAATCTGTGTGCACAGCATACCTCGACTTGGAAAGGGCTTTTGACACAATCCCACATTCAGGCATTTCTGATAAATTTAGCAAACTGAATGAAAACCCCTTCGCTTTAAGACAGGTTGTCAACTGGCTCACAAACCAAACACACAATATCAAAGTAGGTGACTCCACATCAACCAGCAGACCTGTTACCAGCGGGGTGCCACAGGAGTCAGTACTGGGCCCCCTACTGTTTGGTATACACTTCTCAGAAGTTCAGGTCAAAACTAAAGGGTTGTGACTGACCAAGTCTGCAAACGACTGCAAACCAGGTGCAATAATTAAAATCCCAAATTATGTCAGTATACTCCAGGATGGTTTCACACAGAGCAGTGACTGGTGTATTAGTCACAGTCTCAAACTGAATGCAAAGTAATGCATCATAATTCCCTTTGACACAAACAATTTCCCTTCACGCTATCAAATTAACAGCAATGCCTAAGCACCCATGAAGTGGTAAGGGACCTGGGATCACAAGTTGACTGCAACCTTAACTTTGACCACTATGTGTCTACCATAGTAAGGAAAACTTTCTACAGAGCATATTTGATTAGTAAAGGCATTGCCTCGAGAGTAAAGGAAGTTATAACTCCCTATACTTGGCACTTATTCGGCCCATAACTGAGTATAATGCCCCAGTCGGCATGTATCGTACTAAGCACCTGCAGCAATTAGAGAGACCTCAGAGTTTTCTAACAAAGAAGATCAAGGGGCTCTAGCATGCGCCATACACAGACGTGCCTGTCACTATACTCTGTATCATATATACTTCTTAGGGGAGACTTGTGCCTGGCCTACAGAGCAATCCAAAGCCTAAACCTAATGAACTTGCTACATATCCGTAAATCAAATGGGACTAAGGCTACCCGTTGCAGGGTCCTAAATATGGCCTGCGAGTTGAACAGGACATGCTGGAGGGACGGATTTATCTCCCATTGACTGCCACATCTTTGGAACAGGCTACCAATTCATGTGAAACAGAGCACCTCTATGACACAGTTCAAGAGGAGCCTGGACAAGTGGATGGGGCACCATAAATTCTCACTGGGAACAGTGCCCACAACCCTCCTGGACATGGGCAGTCATCATTAAATGCAGTCTTGGGTACTAACTCGCATTTCTATGGTATTACATTGGGATGAAACGGCTAGGCTTTAAATGACCACCAGGTCGATAGAATAGTAATCTGCTATGAACCTATGATCCTATGAAGAATACACATTTTTTATGAGACTTATTGCACCTACTGCTATTGGAAATGTCTGGGTATCTTTCTTCCACATTGCCCTCTTTTCTGCCTTCAAATCCTGGTATATTATGACTTTGTGGCCCTCTGTATGTAAGACACTGTAGTTACTGGGTGTGGCAATTTCAATGATGAATGCTACTTCTGCCTTCTTTTTTTGCATTTATTTATTGAACTGTTGGCAATGGGCGATCCCATGTGATACACACCATCATTTTTCTATAATGCTTTGTGGCTCATATTTCCAATGCTTCTCTGCTACTTCAGTATTATAATGTTTGCACGATCCCCAATGCAACAGTCTTTCTACATTATTATGCATTACTGTATACAGGCTGTCATTAGTGTGTCACACGCAGCAAGAAGATGTGTGACTGTTTCCAGTTATGTTTTGCAAAACCTGCATGACTGTTTCTCCAACATGTTCAATGGTCTTTGTAACCAACATGTATGTATTCCACTATCCTGGGCTACCAAAATTAACCTTTCATCTTTTGGTTTAAATTCCTCTTTCCTTAGTCATTTCTGAGTTAGATTCTGATCGACAAAAGATTGTTCCAGAAGTTTTCTATACTTGCAACGACATTCATGTATTTTCACATTTCTTGCCTTCTTATCTGATCCCTTCCTTTAGATTTCTTATTTTGTTTTTTTTGGCAAATTCAGTTGCTGCCTGATTTACATCTACTTCTGGTTTAATTTCCATTCCCACTTGACACCAATATGCTTCTGCTAAACTAAGCAGGGAAGTCATCTTAAACTTGTTCTGCTAATGTTTTGAAATTTTCACTAAGATTGGATTTTGTGTGGTAAACATATACGCATACAGTCCTGAAACTGTAGATCAAGACATGTAATCAATTTCAAGGAAGACCCTACTTCCTTCAGAAATGGGAATATATCATCTTGGTATACACTTATTTTTATAAATAATTTGATAAACATGAAGCATTTCTCTTGTTTTCCTGCACAACTGCTCTATACCTTTTGGGGCCAGTCAATCACCCGAAAAATGGACGTTAGAACAGGAAAAGCAAATTGGTTTATAGCCTGGACTTTGTTCCTAGATGTCAGGGCTGTTTTCAGTATTAATTTTAGTCTTCTAAAATATTCCTTACTCAGTTTTATTCACACTTGTTCATGTTTTGTTGATCCTTCATCAATTCCCAAATATTTATACACTCGCTCCTGCTCAAGTTCTTTTATATCACATTCTTGTCCCAAACTGATGTTCTTTTGGTGCTGCAGTTATCCTGCTTTAAAGGTTGCTTTGGCACATTTATCAAGACCAAATGCAATTCTTATAGCATCAGAGAAAGTCTTGACCACTTGCACTTGTGTTTCCAGGTCGTCTGACAAACTACACAGTTTTAAATCATCCACAAAAGAGAAGATCGTAGGTCTTTATACTTTGTTGTTTTCTGGGAGTCAAATTATAACCATGACCTAATCTGTTAAGTAGATTGCTTAATGGGTTAAGGGCAAGACAAAAGAGCAGCGGTGACAAAAAGTCACCCTGGAATATCCCCGTTTGAATTTTTATCCCTGGAATAATAATCTGTCCCTTATCATGGCTTAACTGCAAAGTGGTTTGCCACTGTTTCATGGTTGCTGTAATGTAATCAATCAGTGTAGGGTGTATCTTATACATTTTTAAGTACTCTTTTATCCATGAATGTGGGATACTATCAAATCCTTTTTTGTATTCTATCCATGCCTTGCTTAGATTGTACCCCAGTTTGCAGTTCTCCATTTTGACTTAATTTAACAACAAATGATCCTTTGTTCCATATGACTTTCTTTTGTTACCCTTTTATTCTATTGCCATGATTGAGTTTTCTTCTAAATGACTATAAACTCTGTTGGCATCAATTCCAGTATACAGTTTATACATTGATAGAAAGCAAGTCATTGTTCTATAATTTTTAGTTTAGCTTGCAGGTCCACTCTTAAGGAGGAGTATTGTTTTCTCCTGTTGTTAACAAGGTTGGCATCTGTTTGGGGTGTGCAAACAAAAAGTTCTTGCTTATGGCTAAATCTTCATGTATAGATGTTAATACATTTAGCCAGAAGTTAGGTACTGCATCTAGGCCTGGGGTTTTCCAGTAGGAGCCTTTTTAATTTTGCTTCAATTTCTCTGGCCAGTACTTCATCCCATTTCAAATCCTGTACATTTGAACTTCTTACTCTTTCTTTTATTTCTCCTATCCATTTAGCATCATTGTTATGTTCCACAGGATCTGCTTAGATATTTCTATAAACTATATCCATTTCTTCTTTTCTTGGTGGTGTTTCAACTCCTTTTGCCTTATTTCCCAGTTCTCTACAGAACTTGTTTTAGATCATCAATAAATTGCTTATTCTGTACTTTTCTTTTATATTTATCTGCTATCTTCTCAGTTTTTCTGCCTGTGCAGATATCTTTAGTTTATTATTTGCTGTAGAGCACAATAGGTCCTGTTCTGTTCTGATACTGTACATTGCTTTAATCACGTCTATCTTTCTGAGTATTTTATTGATCTGTTTCCTCTTCTATACTCTTCTAACAGTGATGCCTTTTTGTCTTAATTGCTGTATAGTTTTCTCTATTCGATACTTCCATGACGACATTTGATTCTCCCATTCCTTTCTCTTACTGCCCTCTCTTTTTGTGGTTAAGACTTTAACTGTTATTAATTTAGCTACACAGTAACATATCCTATTTACTTCTGTTACATTGCATGAATCTTTAACATTCCCAATTATGGGGTTCATTTGTTTTATCAAACTTCTAACTTTTTGGGTTTTAATAACTTTCTGTCTGTCCACCTCTATTAAATCAAGCAGCTCTTCTCTTAGATAATTTTCTTCTAAAATGAAAGCACACTTTGTTCTCCATTTCCTGCTGGAATTCTACAGAAAGTTCCAGAGCATCTGCCTGTGCTACATCTCTTCACTGCTATATTGTGTCACTGACTGTGTCAGTTGCCACAGTTTCTTATTCCTTCCCTTGATATGCAAGTCCAAGTGAGCTTTTGAATTTACTTTGTATGGAAGTCTCCAAAGTATCTTCATATGGCAACTGATCCAATGATTTCTGCTCCGCTGGTTTCTCCTTAATTTGGGGATACATTGCTCTATCCTGCTGTGATGTTATCAAAATTAGATTTTCTGCACTAAATCCTTCACTTCGCAGATAATCCATAACCTCAGTTTCTATTTCATTAACCTCTCCCTTACTAATTCTCTTTTCTACTTTTCCTCTTTGTTTTCTTATTTTTGTATTATAAAATTTTCCATATCTGGATGCCTTTATCTCTGTTTCTCTTCAAATATTTTTGGTGCCGCTCTTTTTGTATTAATTCATTTTGCTTTTTCCTTTGCATAAATACTGCAGCTTATTAAATCTCTTTTTCGTTCCTATGACCATATTTCTTCTTCAGATGACTCCTGGTCCTCCTATTTCTCCTTACTTTGGGGACTCGTTGTTCCATCAAGCTGTGACATAACCTGTGTTATACTTTCTACACTAAATCTTTAATTTTGCAAATATTCCATAAAGTCAGTTTCTATTTTTAACTTCCACTTTACTAATCTTCTGTTGTACATTCCCTGTTTGTGATCTTATTTTTTGTATTGTGAAGTTTTCCATATCTGGATGCCTTTGCTTGTATTTCTGTTTGAATATCTTTAAGGCTGCTTTTTTCATTAATTAATTTGGCTTTTTCCTTTGCATAAATATTGCACCATATCAGATCTCTCTTTCTTTCCTCATGTCCATATTTCTTTTTTATACCTTTCAAAAATCTGATTTTGTTCTTCATATTTTCACACGTTCTCAGTCGCTTCTTTTTCCAAATGAACCAAGGTTTCTTGGTCTTTATAATGTTTTTCACAAATCTGTTGTATTAATGAACACAATTTTTCATTTGAAGCTTCTGACAGTTTTTCTTGTGCAAGTCTTTTTCTTCCCTTTAATTTCTCTCTTAATCTATTTGTGTATCCTCTGTTTTTTTCTTGTATGAGCAGACTGATGGTATACCAGATGACTATTCTGTGAAAAGCACTTACTGCACTCAGGACATTTATATGGTTTTACTCCCGTGTGAACAGACTGATGGCGCATCAGATGACTACTCTGTGAAAAATACTTACCACACTTGGGGCACTTGTATCGTTTTTCCCCAGTGTGAACAGCCTGATGGCGCATCAAGCTAGTGCTCCATGAAAAACACTTGCTGCATTCAGTGCATTTATATGGTTTCTGTCCTTGATGAATGGCCTGGTGACACTTTAGATTATTGCGATTTGTAAAACACTTACTGCACTCTGTACATTTATATAATTTTTCCAGTGAGAAAGATCTCTGATTTATCACTGGACTTTGGTGTCCTGGAAAATCTGTGACAGACAGGTAGCTCTTGCTGTAGTTATACTCTGTGTAAGGCTGTGGTACAGGTGTGGGATGAAGCCTCTTGTAGTCCTTCACTGGTCGCACACTGTGCTGCAGGTTTTCTGCAAGGTGATGTAACAGGGCCTTTCCAAGTGATGGTTGCTGACTGCATTTCACACCTTGCTTTGTGCTTCTGACACCTAAAACAGATTAATTGTTAATATTTTATCAGAATGATGAAACTAATCTGTCAAACACTTCACCAACATCAGCATGTGTTTACTCTTTTTATCTATTTTAAGTAATTTGGATTTTTTTCTGTTAATAGCATTATTTTGTTCTGTTGTTATTAAGTAAAATGTCAAACCTTGGTCCTCCAGGAAGTGCACAGAGTGGTGCAAAAGTATCACACATACACACGCACGCACACACACACACACACACACACACACACACACACACACACACACACACATTCAGATAACATTTATTTTCACCTTTTTTTACCAAGATGTTTGAGAAGCCTTACTGTGTAAGTACCCACAGCGTTGTCTCCCTTTAAAACTTTTGATGCAACTAAAATGATTTTCTCAGGAACCCTTCCTGGACCGTGGCTGAATGTACCACACTGTAGCTTCTGGACAGAGGTTGAATTTACCAAGCTGTAGCTTCTGGAGAGTGGTTCAAATGCTTCATTCTATACTTCCTGGATAGCTGTGAATGTACCATGCTGTAGCTCCGGGACAGCTGTGAATGCACAATGCTGCAGCTCCTGGACAGTGGTTGAATCTACCATGCTATGGCTCTTGGACAGTGGTTGAATGCACCATGCTGCAGCTCAAGGACAGCTGTGAATGCACCATGCTGCAGCTCCTGGGCAGTGGTTGAATGTAGCATGCTGCAGCCCCTGGGCAATTGGTTGAATGTACTATGCTGCAGCTCCTGGGCAGTGGTTGAATGCACCACGCTGCAGCTCCTGGACAGTGGGTTGAATGCACCACGCTGCAGCTCCTGGACAGTGGTTGAATGTACCACGCTGCAGCTCCTGGACAGTGGTTGAATGTACCACGCTGCAGCTCCTGGACAGTGATTGAATGTACCACGCTGCAGCTCCTGGACAGTGGTTGAATGTACCATGCTGCAGCTCCTGGACAGTGATTGAATGTACCACACTGCAGCTCCTGGACAGTGGTTGAATGTACCACGCTGCAGCTCCTGGACAGTGATTGAATGTACCACGCTGCAGCTCCTGGACAGTGGTTGAATGTACCATGCTGCAGCTCCTGGACAGTGGCTGAAATGCTCCATTCTATAATTCCTGGACAGCTGTTAATGTACCATGCTATAGCTCCTGGGCAGTGGCTGAAATGCTCCATTCTATAACTCCTAGACAGCTGTGAGTGTACCACGCTGCAGCTCCAGGACAGTGGCTGAAATTCTCCATTCCATAGTTCATGTGAAGTGGCTGATTTGGTCCTTTTGCATTAGCTTACTGTCCTGTTTTGTAGACTTCAATCACCAAATACTTCAACAAAATATGTGATGGATGAAGAGGTGTGAATGGAAATGCAGAACGCACTGAACTCAGGGGGTAACAATTAATTACACTGACAACCAGCAAGTTTTAATGTATGCAGATTATGCACTACAAATTTGAGTTTCTACATTTTAATGAAAAGTGTGAAAAATACCATCTCTTTTGTACAGAGGATTACTGAGCGCTGAATTGAGTAACATAACTCATAATATGATACAGTTGAGAGGTACACCCACAAAATGACATCTCTTTGTTGTACAGAGAATTTTTGAATACAAGACATGTTACTTATTTTATCAAAGTGTGACACTTGAGTGGGATTACCACGGAATAATATCCTACTTGAAGAACAACCTTACAGCAGGTACCAGATATGGGAAGTATGCATGCCGGAGTATAACCTGCACTTAACTAAAGTTTTCCATCTGGATACTATAGGCAGGATCCACAGTGATAGTAAGATCAAAGCAATTAAGCATTATAAAAGAGGCAGATTTGTGCTGTTCAGCAGCCTTCACCAATGTCATAAAAATCTTGTGGGGCTCAGAAAAGAACCTCTGCACTTATCCTTTGAGGTATACTTCACCCATTCTTTGTAATATCTAGCAATTATTCACTCAAAACATCAATGAAAATCCATTTTTTCAGTGCTTCTTCATATCCAGAGTGGTCACAAAACATTAAATCCGTATGATATGGAAAGTCATTAGTTCAGCCAAGAGTCAATATAAGCAAAACATTCTAGAAATACAAGAGAAGTAGAAGAAACTTTCCATTCTAATCAGCATTTTCCCTACTTTTGATCAAGGGTAATGTGGTCAGATACTAACTTTACAATCACATTTTCGGAATGTTGCCACTCCTCAAGGCTTCTCCTACTGTGAACTATGTAGTACAACAAAACTGCTTGTGCAAGACACCAGTACACTGTGCTAGGGATTTTCTCATGTCCTGACTGTTGTGTAAATGTGGCGTTAGTGTACATATAAATAAGGAGGTTGTGGGGGCAAGATCCTCCACACTGGGGATTCAGGTGGCTCACCTATTGCAAACATATTGCTTGTGGCAGCAGGTTAGAAAGGTCGTAGTTTCAATCAGTTATGAGTGAAGAAATGTTTTCTGTCTGATCATGTACTGCTCAATCACGGGAAAGTGTAATCAATTACTTTCATTTGGGCTGGCTGGGCTTCTTTGTCTTCAAAGTACAGAAATATTAGGTAAAGAAGCTAACGTACCATAGGTCACTCTTGTCTGTTTAATGTCGCTTGTCATCCAACATCTGTTCTCCAGCTTGTTTGTCATGTCCTCCCTGGGATGCAAAAATTCATGTGAGGGACCAAGGTTCACTAGGGAATCTATCTGTAGAGGCTGTCAGTATTGTTACCATGAATGACAGGCCATTCTGATTCAGTTTGCTGCTGGACCTGTCACTAATTTTGAAAGTGACTTTCCTTGAGCTACGGATTTTGTTTACATCCCCAAATATTTCAGGTTGGGATTTTATTCCCTGTACTCCCTTAAAACTGTGTCTCACTCATCTACAATTATTTAACCTTGAAATTTCTCCTGAATGCCCATTTTAAACCATAAGCATCATTTTATGACTCTAATACCAAATGTTTACCTACTCATACACATGAAGCCAAACAATGCTGCTTTTGCTGATCTCCATATCTACAAGTGGAAAGCTTGTCTGACCATGTTAAAAATGAAAAAAACACTCGGCCCAAACAAACAGAAGGTAAACCTTTTTCTAATGCTTTGGTCAAGCTCTGATGTATGTTTTGCTATCTGTGCAAGTCTCTGCTAAAGGCTTCAACAAAAGAATGTAGCTAGGCATACTCCTTGTACTCAGAGTACATTTTTTTTCTGAACATCATATCAACATGGCGTTTTTTCAGGTCATATTACATCTACAACTGTCTAAATGAATGCCTTTAATGACAGGTGCAATACTGCTAATCTAAAAACAACATTTTTAGTAGATTTAATTAAGGGGAGCTTTTGGAAATGTTGCTTACATTTATTAAGTGCTTGGGGGGGGGGCAGCATTTTAACAGATTTGTCCAATTTTAAGTGATAGGTGTCCAAGGGGATAGCGGTAAGAGCTTGTGACTATAAAATGGGATTCGCTTACTATGGCCCTGATTCAACAAGTTACCACACTTAAAACAGCTTCTTTAAGTGAACTTGTATGGTTGTCATAGTCCTCCATTTTAACAGAGAAAATGGATACGTTCACCTTCAGTTTGTCCTTTGCCCTTCCTGTGAAGACAGTTCCTTGGAGGAAGTCTTTCCCTTGCAACATATCCAGGTGATTATGCAGTAGTATACATAAGCAGACAGTTAATCCAAGTAATATTTATCTTGGTAGAGACAGTTATATTTATCTTGGTAGAGATAACAGCACCATCACTGCAGGAAACTTTGGCCCTTAACCTATATAGCAGTCTTGATGCATAATCTAGTGTCTGTATCTTCTTCCACCAAAAGTCTGAACTGAAACCCCAGCATTATACTTTATTTATAATGTGCCCTAACAAGATCTAAGATTGAGCTTGGCGGTTCTTTCTGGTCTACCGTACCTAAATCAAGTAAAAATAAAGTGGAATGCATGCAAAAACTTGCCCTGGATACACTGGACACTGATGAGACTTGGTAATCAGCAATGGCTTAAAAAGATGGACATCATCTCATTATGTTTCAGAAGATCTAAAAACAATCTGATTAATATTTGTTTCCACTTGTACGGCTGTTGAGAGCTAAGCAGACAAAGGAAGATGAGATATTTAAAACAAATAAGAACACCGAGTAAAAGCATCTGCTGAGTAAAAATAAGTTACATCGCCATCAGATGCAATGGAGTAATAGTGTGGATGACCTCATAAACAAATTAGATATTTTTTGATCTAGACGTTACTCAAACTGGTAAGAAGACATGTGGAGCTGCATCACTGTCCATTTCACTTTGCTTAGATAAGATAGCCGATTTCTTAGCTTTTTGAAATACTGGCACTGATTAAGTCTAGCTCCTTAAGAATCCTTTGACTGGTGGGTCTCCCTGTCATCAACCACAGACACAAAGGCACCCGTTAGTAGTTAGTAAATTCACTACTGTCATGAAGGCACCCTGTTTTCTAATTCTTGACTGGGATGAAGGAATCCCATAATGTAAAACGCCATGCCTACTAGATACTAATGTTTAAAATGACCAACAAACTGCCTCAGTTGACTAACTCTTCCATCAGGAAGCAGATGAAGGACGAATACGCTTTTTAAGGTGTCTGGGTATGTCAATATATGCAACTGCAATGCCGTTTATTCTTTCTGCAGCATCACAGGCTTTCATATCTGAACATCAGTATTATATGGTAGAAGAAAGTAGGAAGAGTTAAAGCAAGATAGATAGCAGTGCCCTGTTGTAGGGGCTACTTGGGAGGTGCAGCATTCAGGTTATTTTCACTGGTCCATAATTGTGAAGTAAGACACTTCGATTCTATGGTTTTATCTCTTTCCTATCTTTGAACAGAACAGATTGATACCTCATAAGTAGGGACTAGCGAGGACTTACTTGTGACCATTATGTCACTCGTCTGGTCAGGATAAAACAGACGAACAGTTGTGGCTTCTGTTCAGACAGCTTTACTACATATAAACACATCAGGAGGAGGCTTAGTAACTGAAACTTAAACTTATAAATGGACTGACTACCACACTCATACATGTTTACACTCTGGCTGCTCTCTCAAAAATGGCACTGCTGCCTGCACATGCTATTTGTATGCACGTGCCACACTTGGAAATGCTTCTTAAAGATACAGCACACACACTGTCCTATACACTTGTTTACAATGGGCCTCAGTGTACTCCATTTACAACTAGTGAGTATCATAATTCCTACTCTGATATGCTCTGTTCCCTCACAGGAAATGCATCAGAATGATTTTCCCAGTCTGACTGCAGGTAACACTCCATCACTGTGGATTAGTATGTGCCATAAGTGATGAGTTTGGAACATGGGGGGGGGCTGCCCATGGCTACTTGAAGTGATCCACCCTCTTCCTCCTATACATAACCACAAAATCAGCTTTAACAAACTAGAAAGGCCAGTAATGCATTTTGGGGATGTCCTTTTGCTACACAAGAATAGAATATGTTCCTTCAGTATAAAGGTTACTTACTGACAGTTACCACAACTATTACAAGATTGTACCTACAGAATAACTATTACTGTTTACGTTTCCTGTCAGCATACAATTCTTGGAAGGATCTACTTTTGTCAGCATACAATCCCTGGAAGGATCTACTTCTGTCAGCATACAATCCCTGGAAGGATCTACTTCTGTCAGCATACAATCCCTGGAAGGATCTACTTCTGTCAGCATATAATTCCTGGAAGGATCTACTTCTGTCAGCATACAATTCCTGGAAGGATCTACTTCTGTCAGCATACAATTCCTGGAAGGATCTACTTCTGTCAGCATACAATCCTTAGAAGGATCTACTTCTGTCAGCATACAATTCCTGGAAGGATCTACTTCTGTCACCATACAATTCCTGGAAGGATCTACTTCTGTCAGCATACAATTCCTGGAAGGATCTACTTCTGTCAGCATACAATCCCTGGAAGGATCTACTTCTGTCAGCGTACAATCCCTGGAAGAATCTACTTCTGTCAGCATACAATCCCTGGAAGGATCTACTTCTGTCAGCGTACAATCCCTGGAAGGATCTACTTCTGTCAGCGTACAATCCCTGGAAGAATGTACTTTTCATTACAGTTATGCCGTTTCCAAGGTAAACATTCAGATGAATATAACAGTAAGAATACGGACTTGATTCTTCCCATCACACTTCAGCTGTGGTTCTTTTTTCTCTAGGATTTTTGATAAGATAAAGAGGCATTCACATACAACTCCTCAATCATTTTATGACTATAATCTTTTCTCTCATTCAACGTGGATTTTGTCCAAATCATAGTACCAAAACTTCCCTTCTAAATTTCACCAGTACAATCTATTTTCATATAAATGCTGGTGATTTAGTGTCTTCTGTTTTCCATGACATATCCATGGCATTTGACATGGTCTCTTAAATTAAGTGATTAATTGCACTAGCCTCCTTAGGTTTTTCCCGGTCAGCACTCTCTTGGTTTCACAGCTAGAGACCTTTCCAACAGACAACAGGGTGTAAAATGGCATCATAACTGTTCACCCTTTCTGCCAGTGCACGTAGATGTCCTCAAAGGCTCTGTAATTGGCCTGTTACCATTTAACATTGTTACAAACACGCTTCACAATGTTGCCAAGCATGTCACAATACTTGCAGCAGAATAATGGACATCAGCTGGGTATAACAACCCTGTCTTTCTTATGCTTAGTCAAACACTCTGCTTATGCTATGCTGACGATGTCATAACAAGCCCAAACTATGCATATCCATAGCTAGTTGGGTTTGGCTTTATTGGCCTGATATTGTTCATTAAAACGACTTCAAATGTAAAAGTCATGGGCAATCAGAATTGCCATATAGCTGAAACACAATGTTCATAAGGGTCATTTGCATATATCCCATGTGCCTCTGTTGCAGGAGGTTTGGGAGGTCACTCATTGGAAGTTCTAGCTTGGCTGGAGTTTTCATTTAGTTTTTACATGAAACAAAGTGTAAAGATCTAAGTAAATATATCATAACAGCAGATGTTCTAACAGATCATTGATGTAGTAGCCAACCCACCTTTCTTCCTGGTGTACTGTTTCCTGTTGCCAGCCTGTGACGGTCTTGTTTTTGTTTTCACCCTTTTTATATAGTTTATTGTTGGCTTTGTTTCATAGCATAACTTTTCCTTTCCTAGGCAAAAAGAAAAGAAGAAAAACATGCTCTGAAACTTTCTACACTCTGACTGCCTCTGTGTGAGCTCCAGGCCGTTGGAGAAGGTGGCTGGTGCTGGGGGTGGGGTGGGGGGAGGCGGTAAAAAACATTAGCTCAGGCTGCTGCAACAGTGATCTATTACAGCATATTCTATTATGGTAAGTTCAGTTGTACTTTCTCAACCTGCTTCAAATATTCATGAAATATTAACTTCTTTCCCAAACCATATTTTCAAGAACAGCTGAAAAATGAAAAAAAAAAAGCGGAAAAATTATAGCAATGAATGAATGCAGGGCTACCTGGAAGAAGACGTTTAAATTGTTCCAACAAAATGAATGGACCCAAAAACAGCCAAATTCTCCAGTACAAAAAACTCAATTTATTAAAAGTATATAAGCGTTTTCGCAGTCTATGCTGCCTACTCAGATGTTAATACAACTATTTTAAAAAAAACCTCATTTATATATCACAACTAATTAACTATTAGTCAGTCACATGATTTAATACAAAACTTAGTATTTAAACAGACGGGTGCACTCCAAACAGACAAATAAATGTTAATACATAATAATAAAACTAAACACTTGCATAAAAAACTATGTATACTATATATAAATGTTATAATTAAATTAAAACACAATCTCAACCTCTACTACTATACGTAAACCTCTATTACTTACTTCACTAAACTCCCAAAGCATAGTCAACAAATTAACAACCCTCCATGCCTGGATCACATATAATAAACCTGACATCCTATCTATTTCAGAAACATGGCTAAAACCCCATATAAAAAGCTCTGAAATAATCCCACCTAACTACTCTATCATTAGAAAAGACAGGTCCCATAAAAAGGCGTATGTGTAGCTCTTCTATTTTCTACTTCCTTGTCAATTACTCCCTTCAATAAACCTATTCCACAATTCAACAATGCTGAACTACTCATCACTCTCCTACAAGTCAACAAGCATAAACATATATGTCTTGCATCCCTCTATATTCCCCCAGGTGACAATATCTCTACATTAGAAGACATTCTCTCCTGGCTCTCCAGTAACATTAATAATGAAACCATAATCCTAGGTGATGTAAATATTAACTGGACCTCAATTCAATCTCCATCCAACCCCCTTAACATCAACCTATATAACTTTTCCCAACTAATCAACAAAGTAACACGTCCTTCTAAAACCTTTCCTGTGGCAGTATACTAGACTGGATCCTTGTGTCACACCCACACTATTACTCTGACAGTGGTACTCTTCCGATGCTCTAAGTGATCATATGCCCATCTTCACATACCGACTCCTTGTATCTCTCTCCACCCCCACAATTATATTACCACACGCAACCACAAAAATTTCAACCCAACAACATTCTCAGATTCTTTAAAAGCAATCAACTGGAACACTCTTAGGACACTACCCTTAGAAGACGCTGTTTCTCACTTTAACTCTACATTCTTAAGAATCCTAGATTCCCAAGCCCCCCAAAGGACAAAACGAATAAAAAATAATTCTGCTCCATGGCTTACCAGAGATACATTAGCAACCATGCGCCTTAGAGACAAAGCCTGGGCACTTTATCAGAAAAGAAAGTCCCCTGATTCCCACACTGAATACCGAACCCTCCGAAATAAAGTCAAAAAACTTATTATCTCTGACAGACAAAATTACTTCTTTACCCTCCAAAACAATAATAAAACAAATCCACAGAAATTCTGGAAAGGTATCTCCACCCTCCTTAACCCCAGCAAACCACACACCCCTTCCCCCGACCCAAATGCCCCAGATCTAGACCTGGCTACTGAATTCAACTTCTTCTTCATTGACTCTATTAACAAACTAACTTCCTCTTTCCCTACCTCTACCATACCATCCAATACCCCCTCACCCTCTCCTGCCAAAAGCCCACCCTGCACTTCTCTTCCTTCCTCATTCCCATCTTCTCTAACTACATCCCATAACTCTTCTCCCTCTCTAACATCCTCATCATCCTCACTAACATCAAATACTTTGCCTCTTCACACAACTCCATTCTCATTAAAACCTATACCCATTTCTACAATAAAAAAACTACTTCATAAACTGAAACCCGGCACAAATGCACCTGATGATATCCCCTCATATTTCCTAAGCGTTGCTGCTGATGCAATTGCCTATCCCATAAGCATCCTCATCAACCGCTCAATCCTAGAATGTACGGTGCCCCAACTCTGGAAACAAGCCTTTATCATCCCCCTTCATAAAGGCGGTAATAACTGCAGTGTTAACAACTTCCGCCCCATTGCTATCTTGTCCCCTATCTCTAAACTACTTGAAAAATGTGTTCAACTTCAACTACTACCACATCTTTTAGACAATAACCTTCTCACACCTACACAACATGGCTTTAGGCCAAATCATAGCACCATGACAGCCCTCCTCTCCTATCTAGAAACTGTAAATAAAGCTCGTGATTCCGGCCATATTGTCTCTACCCTACTACTTGACCTTTCTAAGGCTTTTGATACCATTTCACACAGCCTGCTATTAACTAAACTTTCCAAACTTAACCTTTCTTCCTCCTCTGTGAACTGGTTCTCCAGCTACCTATCTAACAGACACCAAGCTGTAAAATGGAAAAAGGCCACTTCCTCTTTTGTTAGTACCCCCACCGGGGTTCCCCAAGGCTCCATACTTGGTCCTCTTCTCTTTAACATTTTTATAAATGACTTTCATAAATCTATTCCTTTCTCTAACATCATCCAATATGCTGACGATTCCACCATTATCTGCTCTGCCTCATCTACTCCTGAGCTTCTAAAGCTCACACAAGCAGCTTTCTCTATTACTGAGCATTGGATGGAAATAAACCACCTTGCTCTCAACGCCTCCAAAACTAAACTCATGGTATTTACCCCCACTAAAACTACTCCCTTTGATACAAACACATTCCTGATCACTAGTCAAAACAATTCAACCCTAGAACTCAGATCTGAAACCAAGTTACTTGGTGTTCAAATTGATAACCAACTTAATTTCAATTCCCACATACACCTAAACATTAAAAACCCACCAAAAGCTGGGTATGCTTTACCGCCAAAATCAATATCTCACAAAGACCTCAAAATCACTCTGTCTTCTTCCTTTCTTATTCCCTCCCTTCTCTATGGTTCACCTCTCCTAACTAATATTCAGACCTCTCTTAAAAACAACTTTCCTCATGCTACAACAAAATCGCCAAGTTCGCCAACGGACACAGGTCATTCACCCATCACTGTTCCTCTCTCCAAAAACTACATTGGCTTGAACTTCCACATCAGCTCAATTACATTCAGCTTACCCTAGCCCACAAACTCATTAACAACCCTCTCTTTGTCCCTCCCTGTCTTCTTCTTTTAAGTTTCACTTACCTGATAGACTCTTAAGGTCAAACAATCAAAACCTATTAGAAATACTTAAACCAAAGCCCCCAGGCAAAACCTACTATCCTTTAACATAGCTCGCCTTTGGAACTCACTCCCACCATCTATTCGTACCATCTCTAATCTCTATTCATTCAAAAATCTCTTCATACTCATCTTACGTCATAATGGGAATGCTCTTGTTCCCATCCATCATAAAAATCTGGAACCCTTCATCCTTCATCCTCCATTCATTCTCTTCCTACTCAACAAAGCCTGTATACTTATTACTTTCTAATTCTAACCACACCATATAACAATATAATCCTACCTCTTTAATGCCATAACCTACCTCTCATTATTTGTACTTTTTCAATAATTCACATTTTCTAAAGTACATCAAATGCAAAAGTTATGACTGTACTCTTTTTTTACATTGTATAAGTAGCCTAGCTATGTTGTTTTCAACTTGTCTGTTAGTTTGCATTAAGAAGCTTTTTAAATGTATGTACTTATTCTGTTTGTCTGTTCTTTTTTGGAGCTTTTCTCCCCAGGACTCCATTGAAAACGGGTTCTTTTAGGCCCAATGGACTATCCTGGTAAACCAACTGCAAATAAATAAATAAAATAAATAATTCAAGGTTGCCTAGCTAACGGTCTAGATTTCAGTTTTGGTTTAATAGGTACACTATCTAACAGACAACCATATTCTTATAAAAAGTTAATTTAACAGAATCATAAATTCCCAACATGGTTTCCATCCAGCATTTAAAACACAAACGTTATACTACTCAGACCTACACTTCATCTTTAATGGCAAATTTGGTACATGTGATCTAATAGGTTCATAGAGTCATAGGTTCATAGGAGGGTACTAGGCTATTGGCCCTAGGGCCTGTATAAGCCTAGCCAAAAATGTACCCTGGCTTTCGCCACCCAAGAAAATTATTTTCCTGTGCCCCTGTTGAGCAGAGCCACAGAAGTGATCCCCAGGGTGAATTTCCTATTTCCCATCCAATCATCAAGATTTTTCTTGAAGAGTGCTAATGAGGAGCTCTGTTTGACATAGATAGGTAGTCTGTTCCAGAGTATGGGAAGTCTCTGGGAAAGGCATCTTTCCCTCCAGCATGTTATGTTTATTGTGGTGATAAGGTTTAGGTCCCTAGAGCGTGTAGCTCAGAGGGATTGGGATTTCTTTAAGTGGAGCATGTCCAACAGCTCTGGGTTTGACATAGTTTTGTATGTTAGGCAGAGATCGTCTCTGAGTAGGCGATATGCGACAAAGTAAAGCTGGAGTTTTTTGAGACGGTCTGCGTAGGGCATCTATTTGAGGCCAGTAATCCTCTTTGTGAGGTATTTCTGTGGCCTTTCCAGTTGTTGTAGATGTCTTGTGAGGTACATACCAAAAGGAGCGTTGTACTCTATAATGGGTCTAATGAGTGATGGGTAGAGGGGAACAATGACCTCTTTTTTTCTGGATGAGAAACCTTTTGTTATGAGGTGAGCTACGTAGAAGGATTTCCTGACCACTGTGGCAATGTGATTATCAAAGGAGAGACTACTGTCCACCTGTGTTCCAAGGTCGCTTATCACATTTTCGGCATTAAGTAGACTACCAGCTATGTGGTAGTTCATGGGTACAGAGTTTTAACCAAAGGGGATGACAATACACTTTTTGGCATTGAGCTTCAGGCCATTGCTTTGACACCAGGCATCTGTCTCAGTGAGGCCCTTTTGTAGTATGTCCACATCGTTAGGAGTTTCGATTATGGCTCCTAGTTTGCAGTTATCTGCAAACTTTGTTAGCCAAAGACCTTCTGTTAGCCTGTACTTCAGAGAAGTAGATACCAAACAAAAGAGGACCCAGGACTGAACCCTGTGATACTCCACTTGTCACTGGTCTGAAGTTGGATTTGGAGTCTGCTACTTTCACAGTGTGGGTTCTGTCTGTGAGCCAGTTGGCAACCCATCTTGTGACATAGGGATTTATACCTAGTTTAGTGAGCTTATCTATAATTCCAGAGTGGGGGGATGGTGTTGAAAGCCTTGGCGAGATCTAGATAAGCTGTGTGAACCACCATTTTACCCTCATCTATGGCTTTGGTGACTGCTTCAAAGAAGTCAATCAGGTTTAGGAGACATGATCTGCTTTTTACAAATCCGTACTGGGTAGGGTCCAGTGCTTGGAGATTACCAATGTCTTTGTTTATGAGTTCCATGATGATATGTTCCATGGCATTGCAGACCAGGCTCATCAGGCTAATGGGGCAGTAGTTCCCGGGGTCCATTGTGGCTCCCCCTTTGTGGAGTGGGATAACCATCGTGGTGCACCATTCAGGGGGCACAAAGCCTGAGGTGAGGCTATGACTGAACATGGTACTTAGGTAGGGTGCCAGCTCATTCTGTAGTTCATGCAGAACGCAGCCTGGGATATTGTCAGGTCCCATGGATGCTGTGTTCTTGGCTTTGGAGAGTGTGTTTTTTACCTGTGCAGCCGTGATTACAGGAACTTTGCATTCTTCTGGTATAGAGATTGGCCCTCTAGGGGGTGAAAGGGGTGTAAAGTTAGCACTGAACCTATCTGTCAGGATGTTGGCAATATCAGTTGGTTCTGTGTATTTAGTGCCATTGTGCTGTAACTCAGAGCAGATCTGAGTGTTGCCATTGAGATTCTTAGCATAGCTATAGAATGCTTTGTGGTTGTCTTTAGAGTCAGTGGCAATTTTGTTTTCGTAACTAGCTTTGGAGGATTTTATGAGGGATCTCAGCTTCTTACTGAGGTTGACCAGGGCGTTCCTCCAGTCATGGGATTTTACTCTTTTTTGCAACAGTTTCTTTCTTCTGTTGTAGAGTTTATTTATGGCAGAGGACCACCAGATTGGCTTCCTTTTTTTGGAGGATAGCATCTTGGTTCTATTAGGGATAGCATGATCCATGCACTCGTGTAAGTGCTTATAAAGTGCATATGTGTAGGATTCAGCAGTCATAACTCTATTCTCCATCTGCATGGGTGTCATGAAGTTTGCCACTTCTGTCTTAAGAAGTGTGAATTTGGCTTTGGAGAAGTTTTTTACGGTGGTTTCCCTAATTGGGGGTGGGGGCTGGATGTGGATGTCTAGGGTGATTAGCTCGTGGTCGGATCTGACCAACGAGGAATTGGCCTCTGGTGTGGAACACTGGTTGCCCATGTTGGTAATGACCAGGTGTAGGATATTACTGCCCCTGGTGGGGGTGTAAATAAGTTGATCCAAGGCGTTGGAATTTATGAATTTCAGAAAACGTTGAGCAAAAGAGTTGGTACATGAGTAGTTTTCCCAGTTAATGGTGGGGTAGTTGAAATCGCCCATTATTAGGTGTTAGGTTGTACCCTAATACTTTCCAGTGTATCAAGAAATGAGGAGTGGGAATCCTGGGGCATGGTGGGGGGTTTGTCACAAGCTACAATTTGGATTGCGGTCTTGCCCAGAGTTAGTTGCACTTAGATAATCTCGGATGCATTATGCTGTTCAACTAGCCTGGAGGTGTGGATATCCTTAATGAATATGGACACGCCTCCACCTTTAGTGCTTCTTTCTGGGTTAGGTGGCCGAAAGGTGTGGTATGAATTGAAGCCTGGTAATGCAGGGGTGCTCTCTGGAGCTTTGAACCAGGTCTCTGTCACTGCACAGATGTCAATGTTCTCCATTTTAAGGAGTGCCTCGAGCGAGTGCATTTTGAGGTTTAGACTTCTAGCATTGAGTAGCATTACCCTCAGATTTTGCTTGCTTGTACCTGTTAAGGTAGTAAATTTGTCATATGAACCTTGCCTAAAAAAGGCACTATAGGGGTTGCAAGAGCCTTAGCCAGTATCCGTTTAAAGACCATAGGAGGGCCTCTGACCTAGGTCATCATGACTTCAGCTACAGCTTTGAAAGCACAGATAACATGGTTCAAATGTTACCTGTTTGGAAAAACTAATTGAATTAAGTTTTAACAATGCGTACCCCCAAATCCTCAGCCTTTCCTACTTGTGACCAAGGGATTTTATTTTGAGCCTCATTCTGATGTCTTTGTTCATAAACTTTCTTTCTGCTGATCTCGTTAACCTAAGATGATCCTCTATGAAGATTACTTTCATTTACCCATTGCCAGGAAAAACTGAAGTGACCTCCAGAAGCTTCTACAGATCCATTTTTTTCAGCTCTAATACTGGTTCCATGTCCACAACTGCATAGTTAAACATAAAAAGACTAACACTATAACAATTCTGAAACTGTACTGCCTTTCAAGGAATAAACCATTGCCCTAAAGATCTATGGAATAACAAAATAACCGCAGTACACACTTGTAAATACTACCACGTATACTAAGATGAAAATCTTTCCTTCATCCATAACAAGGGTACAACCATCACAAAAGTCATCAACAACTTCATATTTACATAGCTAAACAACCTGCCAACAATATACAAAAGCCATAATAACTAAAACTATGTTTCTACTTATAATCATCCTGGCATTTATCACACTTGGAAAAAAGTCCTGCTACCAAGTTAATCCAAAAAAACAATACAAGCATTATCATTTTAGAAATCTTTATAAACAGCATATCCACCTACAGCCAATTACTGACCAGTGCAAGTATACTACCCCACTACAGAGAAGGCCAGCATATCCACCTACAGCCACTTACTGACCAGTGCAAGTATCCTACCCCACTACAGAGAAGACCAGCATATCCACCTAGTGCCACTTACCGATCAGTGCAAATATCCTACCCCACTGCAGAGAAGGCCAGCATATCCACATACAGCCACTTACTGACCAGTGCAAGTATCCTACCCCACTACAGAGAAGGCCAGCATATCCACTTATAGCCAATTACTGACCAGTGCAAGTATACTACCCCACTACAGAGAAGGCCAGCATATCCACCTACAGCCACTTATTGACCAGTGCAAGTATCCTACCTCACTACAGAGAAGGCCAGCATATCCACCTACAGCCACTTACTGACCAGTGCAAGTATCCTACCCCACTACAGAGAATGCCAGCATATCCACCTACAGCCACTTACTGACCAGTGCAAGTACCCTACCCCACTACAGAGAAGGCCAGCATACCCACCTACAGCTACTTACTGACCAGTGCAAGTATCCTACCCCACTACCGACAAGGCCAGCATATCCACCTACAGCCACTTACTGACCAGTGCAAGTATCTACCCCATTACAGAGAATGCCAAGTTTTCAACCATGATTTACAATATTAACAATGATCTTTTATCTGATATTATCAAATAAACCCAAAACAGCCACATTCCCTACACACTAAGAAACCACTGGCTAAACACTAACTCTGGCAAAAACACAGCATTATATTAACATAAAAAAAGTATGCCTTCTCAAAACTGAGGGCTGCAAAGTAGTGTTTTATCCCCTCATACATTTATACCCACCCATCTTTAGCCACATTAAAAAAAAATTACTACTGGAGTACCTTCAATCTGATCTCTGATTGCATCTAGTTCCTCCAAGCTCTTGATCTCAGCTCTTATTAAGTCTTCATTTTCTCAGCTTACAAACTTTTACCTCCTTTCTGATATTAATCCTATGGTTCTAAGGACCTCTTCCACCTTCTCAGACTTCTGTAATTTTCTTTCCACGTACGTCTTCCACTACTGTAGCATTTGGAAATGCTGGCAGTTTGCAGAATTCATTGAGGGAAACTGTATTATAAAACATCTGAATAATATAGATTTCATCAGAATCTGCAAAATCTGCTAATAACTCAAATCATATACTTAAGTAAGTAATTTGCAGAAAAAAAAAAAAAAAAAAAAATATATATATATATATATATATATATATATATATATATATATATATATATTTGTTGTATCTTTCGGCTTTTTAGGGGTCGCCACAGCAGAACTCCGGTCCACTAATGATTGGCAGTAGATTTTTACATGCCGAGTTGCCGGCCCTGACGCACAACCTTCAACGAAGGTACGCCCATTCACGCATGTCTCCACACAGACGATGCTTTAGCTGAGAATCGAACAGGACGTCGTCTTACTGTGAGGCGACAACGCTACCGCAGTATATATATGCGCATCAGCAAACAAGAATATGACATTACAGCATGCATACAAACTAGACAGAAATTATGAGATCTTCCTCAATACTGGTACAGCCATCTTCCCTAAGTGTACCATCAAGATCCCAAGCTGCTACTCAAAATTGGCTTGTCTTGGCTGTAGTCAGGGCCTTATCGTTCTATGCCATCAATGTAAGTTTGATATATTTAACTATTATAGCAATAACTCACGGCTGGGTGTGGGTAAATCCAGCATTACCCACACCCAGCCATAGTTTACTGGTATTATACAAAGATGTTAGTTTTGTGTTATGTCATGTTTATGTTGTTGTTAATTAGGTTTTTGTGACTTTTATTTTGTATTCATCCACTCTTTCTGAAGTAAAATAGTCCCGGTCTTTTACTTCACGTTTATTGTTTATTTTATTTTTCTTTTAATTTAAATACAAGCTGTTATTAATTTTTCAAGAGATGTAATGAGATAATTATATAAGTAAATTGTTTTTAAAGCTTTTGGTATGTCTTGCTGTTGTAGTTTCTTCTATATTTCTATACTGCCTCTGACTTGATTGTTATGTTCGCATGAACCTTTAAAAACTATATTTACTTATATAATTATCTCCTTACATCTCTTGAAAAATTAATAACAACTTCTATTTAAAATAAAATAAAAATAAAATAAACAATAAATATGAAGTAAAAGTCTGAGACTATTTTATCTCAGAAAAAAGTAATTGCTGTGTTTTCTGTAGTGTTTGGTGATGTTTTTAAATGCAGGGAAGTAATTTCTATTCCTCTTTCTGCAACTTTTTTTCCCACTTTTGCATATGCCGTCGGGGTGTCACATACAGTGATAATTGTCTGGAGTCAAGGTTTATATCGCTGGTTCGCTGTTTCTGCTGTGGTAGTTTATTCACACTGCAAACTCGCACACAGTGAGTCCTTGTAGGTTTTTATTAATCATCCATTTTCTGTAATGTAGAGCCAAGGTTTAAAATACCCGGTGGGTATTAATGTCACCATTGTTCATTCATAGTTCAGACTGTACGCACAGTAACTCCTTACAGTTTTCTGTTAAGAAATTTATTTCTGTTATTATATTTCTATTGTGTGTTTAGCTTGCAAATACTGTATACATGTAATGTTTTTTGTGTTTGTGTGTGTGTGTGTGTGTGTGTGTGTGTGTGTGTGTGTGTGTGTGTGTGTGTGTGTGTGTGTGTGTGTGTGGTCTATGCCTATCATCTGCTTGTTAAAGGTTTTGTATGTCAGACATCGGAAATTGTAGTTGTCCATGTAATCAGGACTAGGTGAATCAGGGTGATTTCCCTCTTACAAAAAAACACTTACAGCTGGAGTCTCCACACTTTTGATATTTTGAACATGATGTGTGGTTGCTGATGTAATTCAGAGAATTAAGAAAACTTGTAGTGTGTGTGCAGCATGGCAGCAAGGTGTACTTCAAATGTTTTTTTATTAGAGAGACAACCAACCGGTGGTGTAAAACCTTGGCTCGAGATGACAGTCACTGCTGATGTGACACCCTGACCCCATGTGCAAAATGGGAAAAGGGGCTGAGGATGGATGGAACTTTTGTATTTGGTGATACGAAACAGTTGCTACATGATACGATAGCAGCCGAACTTATTATTGTTAGTTTATGCTGGATTTATAACGAGCACACTGATTGGATTATCAATCAGCATGCATGCACGTTTTTTGTGTTTCGCAATGTTCCATTGTATAATAAGTTACATCACACAGGTCATCTATGCCCCCTCCAAGAAATGTAATCTCTTCTCTCCCTCACTCCTTGGATTATGATATAGAATGGACAATTAAATGTTTTAGTTTCAACTCAAAGACTAGTTATAAAAGAATGGTTGGTTCTGATACTCATCTTGACTTAAGGAAGGCTGCATAAGATTCCTTACATACAAGGTCAGTAATTCCAACATTGTTCTAACTGATGTGATAGCTGTCAAAAACAAAAGGTTTCTGGGATGGCCACTGAGGAGTTTGATTCAAATGCAGCCAGTGACAGCTTATTGAGTAAAGAAACTAATTTCCTACAGTGAATGGATTGATGTCCTATGGGGTTACATCTGCAAATCCTTTTCAGAAAGTGCCTCACAACATTGTGAGAAGACAGGGCTGGGTTCAGAGACAGAGAGACAGAGACAACAACAGCTGAAAGGTGCACCTTGACAAAGACCTAGGATAAATCTACTGAGATCAGCTCAACCAAATAATGCAGGACCTCAGCCCCCTGGCTTCTGTGTGAACCTTTCCTTTGGTACTATACAACCAGGAGAATCTCTTTTGCTTGGACTGATAAGGCTTTCTAGTAGTAGGTTTCCTTCTTAGGGAATATGGAAAACTTCTGGCAAACTGTTTTGAAGGGGTATCAGGCAGAGTTTTTCAAGCTGCCAGGATGACCTTTTTCAGGTGGGGAAGCATTTTCGGCAACAAGGGTACACTTCTCTGAAAGAAACAGAGAGCCAGTTGGATTAGCTATGAGAATGTGGCTGCCTTACCCATCAAGTGGCTACCAAAGAAAGTTTAGCATTGTCTGCTGTGATTTTCTGTAGAACCAAATAAAAGAAAAAACTGCACCAAGCTTACATAGCCAGACATTTGTTTGTTGTTACTGATTTTCTGTAGAACCCTGGGAAGCACAGAGATAGACATAAATGCATACAGAAAGGTCACCCACACAAGGGACACAAAATCTCTGCTCCTCCAAGAAAATTTTTTACTGCAAGAAGAAGGGACCAAAAAGCCAAAACTATGTAATAAAACAGCACTTCCATTCAGTTGTACTCTACCTTTTAAGTTCCCTTTCTTTTGGGATCAATTGGCGAACAAGTGGCTTTAACTTGGACACCTTTAAAGCTTGGATCAATAATTAAATTAGTAATTAATTTCCAATTTTTTTACTAATCCCTTCCACTATAACTAATGTGTTTCTTGTATGTTTTGTCCTGGACAATCGACTAATTCTCTTCCCAATCAGGCCACTTTTTCAAAATGACATATTTGTTAGGCTGTTCCTCTATTGACTTTTAAATTTGGCTGATTAATGACCTAAGGTAAGTCTGAGCACCTTACAAGGCGAACTCCATTGCCCCTCTGCACAAATTATCTATGGCCTGGATTAAATAATCACCAGAACTTATTGCAGAAGGAATACTAAGGAAATGTGATTCTTGTTAAAAGAACCTTCAAGCTCCAGAACTGCTGTTGGGACATCATGGAAACTACAGCAAAATCATTCAGTTGATTCTCTATAAACCTACCCTTAGAACCTTTCTGGAATAACTTCTATTTCTAAAGCCTGAAAGATTTCTTCTTGGGATGGACCTCCAGTCAGGGAATCGTTTAAGTCACAGATACCTCTTAGTGCTTTTAAACATATAAAACTTAGAAACAGGCCACCAGGTTAAGACTATGAATTCTGTCTCCCAAGTCCCAAAGACTCATTTTAAAGTTGTTGAAGACTAGTGCCAAAAGTAAAGAGCCAAGCTGTAAACCCTTAGCAATGCTTCACACCTGGGAACCAGCAGTCACAGAAGGCCCCCGCCAAAAACAGGAACCGTTATGATTAGGAAAATGTGTTAGTCCCTGAGTTGCACCCATAAAACCTAGCAATTTCTATTAAATGCTTTTGGAGGGACTTGACTATGGATGGCCCCAACAGACACCTGCCTGAAATCACTGGGAACTCATCTTAGCATCTAAATTTCCACAGGTTAAAAACCTAAACCTTTTCAATTAAATATTTTGAGGAAAATCTATGTTAAAATTGTTTCTCGAGATAAATGCACATTGGAAAGTTCTGGAGAATCCAGACCATAATTGTTTCTTGCCTTTACAGGCCACCTTCCTTTGTATACAAATTGGTGAAAAGAATCTTGTTCCATCCTCCTTTTAATTGCAGATGAAGGAATCTGAAGGAGGACATGCTCTCCCTTTAAGGGGCTGGATGCTCCTAAAGTAACCTGTCTTGACTTTTCTACGTGGCCTTCAAGATTCCCAAACTTTTGACAAAGACTAATTAGATTGGCCTTATGGACTTGTGAATCCTTAAATTTGAGGATAGTTAGTCAGAAGATCTTTTCCCCAAATACAAACTAAGAGTGACTTCGCTCCATTCAAAATCAGTGATTCTGACCTTTTGCCTCGAACTACAAATGTTGCAAGTCATGTGCTAGCAAACCACTGTTCATAAATCAAGTATGCTAATATGACCAGTGGTAATTCTTATTTAACTTGAATACTTCACACTAGGCCAGGCTTTTCCCTCCATTTGCAAAATCATCTGAGGTGGAAGATCAAGGGAACGATGATCTGATCCCAGATCAGGAAGGGTTGCACCATGTGTAAGGCAACTATGGAGCATGTCAACCACAATGACCTAATACAAAGGTCTATCTGGGGCCAATAGTGATCGTGCTTAGTCCAAAAACCTCTGTAATTCCTTTACCTAAATTCTATGGCCTGCTCATTAAACATGGCTCTTATCCCGATATGGGGAGACTCTATCATTGTCACAGTCCAGGGCTCTTAACCTTGCTTCAATGGACCCAACATCTGACAAAATATGTCTTAGTTTGTTTCTTGAGAAAAGTGCCAAGGAAAAAGGGAACAGATCTTTGAAAGACATGCAAGGGGCTCATTTGGAAACATCTTAACCTCTTCTTTTACATCAAAATCTTTAAAATGGACTTCTTGTTTGGAGGCTCCAAAGAAATTTAGTAATTCATCCTCTAAGGGGAAATAATGTCCTCAAAACTTTGAATCAGACAATTATGTTTTTGGCCAATTCCTATTTAGTAACAGTTTTCAGACATCAAAACCATCTCAATCTCTGGGATTTGAGTAAACTTCCCTTTGCCTTTCAGGCAACTAAAATGGAAGGTTTGGGACTAGAGGGTTAAAATCAATCTCTATATACAAAATTCTGAACTTGCAAAACTAATTTCTTGGGCTGGGCCAAAATGTTGTCAACTTTGCTGGAGCCTCAGATCAGAGCAACCTCCCATTCAGGTCCAAGCATGGACAGATACCTTTCATAAATTGCAAAATTGCAACTGATCATAAATCAAGAAGAGCATTTTCCCAGATTTCTGTTTAGGGGCAAAACCACTTGGCCTAATTCTAATAGCCAAATTTTCCTTGGTCTCACAAGTTCTGTTACTGTCTGTTCCGGTAGTTAATATGCATGTTTACGGGAATATGGGATTTATGTTCATAACACTCAAAGGAATTTCTAGGCCTTAAGGAGGGGACAAAAGGACAGCTCTTTTCCCCAAAACCAGCAACTTGGCCAAACATCATTCTCTCTTCAAATCATTGGGACTCTGGAATTGCTTCCAAAAGGGCTTTCACCTTGCTTCAGTTTTGAAGGCAATTACCAATCTATTAGGTCTTAAAACCTTTTTACAATATAGGAATACTAAAGATTTTGCCAACAGCAACAGAAAGAAGGGAAGGGTTTGAGGACAGAGGATTAATCTCCTCTAAGACAAAATAAATTGCAAAATCTAATTGTTGAAGATGGCCAAGCCATTCAGTCTAGCAACTTCCCATAATGCAGGACAATCACCATGAGCAAAGTAATCAAATTTTCTGATAAAATACTTGTTCTAAATTTAAGAAAGTAATTTCCAGGTGACGATTAACTAAGAATTCAACTGGACAAGATGGTTTCCAAATAAATATTGCAAATCTTCTTGAGGTTAAAGGACTGTTACCAAAGGTCAGTATTAAAATGCAAAACTGGGATTGGTTTTCAAAGGGAAGCTGACAGAAGCCAGTTTTCAAAATTGCAGAAAAGGAACCTCTGTCCAGAGCCTTGGGAGATTTTAGATACAGATTCCTCCTTGTCAATTTGGAATAAGATAAGGAATACACAAAATTGCAAGTGCACCGGGATCTATTAAAACTAGATCTGGAAATTATTTATTTCAAATCAGATGAAGGCTCTGTTAAAAAGGGAATGTTTCCCAGAAGGAATTTATAGTTGCAGATAACTCCAAACAGTAATTTTCAGAAATGATTAAAGAAAAACTGAGACAAACAATTCAGCAAACACAGATGGAAGGAAACTCCAAAATGCACAAGCAGAAAGACTGGTTGCTAGGAATGAGGGAATTTTCTCAAAAACAAACGAAAAATGGAGGTTGATCCGTTGAGCAAAAGATGTAACTAGGAACAAGTTGACAGATGCAAAAGGGCTTACATACTAACAACCTCTTGCCAAATAATATACCTAGAAAAATTAGGAAAGACTTTGTCAAAGGTTTAATAAGAAAATTTTTAAAAGAACAGAATGATTGAATCTCAGAATAGTGAAGGTTAAATTGATTAGGTAAGGCTGGAAAAAAACAATTACTAGAAAATGGAGATTGAAATTCCAAAGAATTAGGGAGCAATCTGCAAAAAAGATAAAAGAAAGGTTAACAGCTATGTTGCCTTCCAGGGAATGTAGAGGAGAACTTAAACAATCCTGTGTACCCCCTGTGAATAGGTTTAGCAATGGAATAAAGTCAATTTTTTTAAGCGGTCATGATTGTTGACTAACAAGAATCGTAAGGTATAAAGAAGGAGCTGACAAAAAATTACATAGAATCAATGGAAACATATCAAAGCAACTTAGAAAATTGGTAAGGTATTTTGGGGGCTAAATAAAGAGTTTTGTTATTCCCTCAGATAGAGGGATATTATGTGGTGAAAGAGGAACGGAAAAGGGAGTCAAAGTTGCATACACTCGAAATCTCATTATGGGAGAAAAGGCTGACTAATCATTAGTTTCTTTCAGTAACTAGTGCGGAAGCCCAAGAAGCTTTGGTAAGGTTTATATGGTGGCTGCAAAAAGAATTCTAAGATGGAATAAAATTTTGGGGAAAGAGGGAAGGAAACCCCTGCAAAGAATAAAAATAAGTTGGACATGTACAAAGTCTAGGTTAGGTTTCAGGAGTATCCTGTGGGATTCCTCAGAAGCGGGAAATGGAGGTGTGTGGTAGGTTGTAATAGACTAGGTCGGGGTAATGCTTAAGAAGGAGTGATACATTAAATTCTTGCTAAAATAGGGTCCAGAATATCTGGTGGCAAAGCTACTAGGAAAATTTTGTTTCCTTTGAAGGGATTTGGGAAGTAAACTAGTAAGTTTGAATAACTGAGCACCCTAATTAGTAACAAATGATATGTCTGCCTTGTTTCGGAAAATGGGTTAATAAAGTAAGGGTGTAGGTATTTAAGAGCAAAACTTTTGGTACCATCTGCAGGAGGCAGAGAACCCTGCCTCCCTTGTGAGGCGCATTGGAATCGAGGTGCCTGAAATTCTGAAACCCTTCTGGCTGAGGTGATATCTAGGAGAAAAGCAGTCTACCAGGAGAAGTATCTTAGTTCTGCTGAAGCAGCAGGTTCGAAGGGTGGTAAAGTTAGTTTTTCCAAAACATAATTCAGGTCCCAGGCTGGAGTGGATGGCCTTCTGGGAGGTCTGATATTGGAAGCCCCTCTGAGGAATTGTTTAATCAAAGGATGGGAGAACAGGGGCAGTTCTGTATCAAAATGAGCTGAAATTTTAATAGATGAGAAGGAGAGGCCACTATTAAGTAGCTCCGCTAGGTAGCCCAGGATAAGAGGGATGGAAAGTTGTGGAGGTATTGCTCCCTCTGGACTGGCTCCAGGAGCAGCATCTTTTCCATTTTCCTGAAAAAGACTTTCTGGTGTTGGGCCTTCTGGCTCCTATGATAATGTCTAGGACCTGTTTGCTTAACAGGGGCCCCTTGTTTGCCTTTAGAGTATTAACCATGCTGATAGTTTGAGAGTCTGCAAGTCTGGGTGCAGCACCCCCGAGTCAAGAGGTCTAAGATCAGGGGAAGCTGCCTGGGAGGCTGTGATGTCAGGCTGCACAGTAAGGGGTACCGATGCTGTCTGGGCCAATCTGGAGCAATGAGGATGGCCCTTGGTCTCTCCTCCCTTATTTTGATCAGTACCTTGGGAATAAGAGGCAGAGGAGGGAATGTGTACACAAAGAGGGTGTTCCAGGGGAAGGGCAAGGCATCCACCTTCCACCCTTGGTGGTGATACGCCCTGGGACAGAAGTTTTTCAGCTGATGGTTGAGATGCGAAGCAAAGAGATCCACCTCCGGAGTCCCCCACTACTGAGTGATTTGCAAAAAAAATTTTCTGTGGAGCTGCCATTCGTGGGGGTTCAGTAAGTTCCTGCTTAAGTGGTCTGCCAGGATGTTGTTGATCCCTGGTAGGTATTGGGCTATTAGGTGTAATCCCATGGAAGAGGCTGTCAGCCAGAGGTTCATGGCTAGCCTGCACAGAGGGTAAGATTATGTCCCTCCCTGTTTGTTGATGTACCACATTACTGGTTCATGGCTAGCCTGCACAGAGTGTAAGATTGGGTCCCTCCCTGCTTGTTGCTGTACCACATTACTGTGGTGTTTTCTGTTTTGATAAGGAGAACCCCTGGCCTGAGATGGGGTTTGAAGGATGTCAGACCCTTTTGTACTGCCATCATTTCCTTCTGGTTGATGTGTAAGGGAAGTTGCTGGGCATCCAAAAGACCTTGGGTGCACATGCCTTCTAGGTGAGCACCCCAAGCAATGTCTGAGGCGTCTGTGGTAATGGTCTGCCCGGCTGGGCAGAGAGTGAAGGGAAGACCCTTGTTCTTGGCACAGGGCCCTGCCCACCAGAGAAACTCAGCCCTTATACAGGGGATCAAAGGGAGAGAGGTCTCAAGAGGTTGAGTGTGCTGACACCAAAGGTTTTTAGGTACCACTGAAGTTTTCTCATGTGAAGCCTGGCCAGAGGAATTAGACGGATGCAAGATGCCATGTACCCCAAGGCTTGCAGGAACTTCCTCGCAGTGAGGTGACTTCTGGAAGCCAGCTGGGTAAAGTAGAGAGGTAGGAAGCTCTGCTTTTCTAGGGATAGGAAGGCCATTTGGGATGCTGTGTCCAGCAGTGCTCCCAAGAAAATGATCTTCCTGGAAGGTGTTTGCTTTGACTTCTTCTCATTGATGGTGTACCCTAAGGAGGTGAGGGGGGTTATGACAAACAGGAGGTCCTTGAGTAGCTTTTCTTTGCACTCTGCCTGAATGAGGCAGTCGTCCAGATAAGGGTAAATCTATATATTTTTCTGTCTGCAAAAGGCTATGGCCAGGGCTAAGCATTTGGTGAATACCCTGGGAGCAGTAGATAAGCCAAAGGGTAACGCAGAGAACTGAAAGTGTTGTGAACCTGCTCTGAAGTGAAGGAATTTCATGCAGGATTCCCTTATGGGGAAGTGGAGGTAGGCATCTTTTAGATCTAGGGTAACTAACCAGACATTTTTTGTCAGCATAGGTAGCAACTGCTGCATAGTTAGCATTTTGAATTTGGGGACCACCAGGGAGGAGTTCAGAATGGATAGATCCAGGATGGGGCACAAAGTGCCCTCTTTTCTGGGAACAAGGAATAGTCTGGAATTAAAGCCTTTGCCTGTTTTATCTGGGGGGACAGGTTCTACTGCCCCTTGGGATATGAGTTTGAACTTGTTTCAATGCCTCTGCCCACAGACTTGGCGGTAAGTCTGGGTGCTCTCTTGGAATTGGGAGTTTGATGAAGGAGAATTTGTATCCCTGAAAAATGATCTTTAAGACCCATTGGTCCTTAGTTACAGAAAGCCAATTTTCTTTGCAGAGGAAGAGCCTTCCTCCTAGCTTTTGGTGAGTGAAAGGAGGGCAGAGGGGAGTCATTGAGAGTTTTTGCCATACAGGGATGGCTTAGAACTCCCTGCCTTTGGAGTGTGAGTGGTCGACTGTTTGGTTCTCTGCTGTCTTTGGGACAAGGGGCTGGGTGGTCTGTCCCTGAGGGGCTTACCTTGCCCTGTCTCTTAGGTGCAGGAAAGGAGCAGTGTTTTGAGGGAAAAATCCTGCTGAACCTAGGAGGTTGTACCTGAAAGAAATCTTTAACTGTTTGCATGGATTTTACTTCTTCTTCCATCTTTTTAAGCACCTCTTCTGCTTTTACTCCAAACAAGCAGTCCTTATCCAAGGGTGCATCAATTAATTTAGATTTGACATGATCAGGGAGAGGTTGTTCCTTCAACCATGCATGTCTCCTAATGACAGGTCCTGACACTGCTGCCCTGCTTGAGGCTTCTAGGGCATCATATCCACAGTGTAATGAGTGTGTGGCCACTTGACAAATAGAGTGTAGTAAATCTGCTAAGTCTTTCAAATTGGCACAGTCAGGAAAGGTTGAAATATTTTGCTTTAATAGTTCCAAAGCGTGTTGTTGATATTTTAGCATATGGAACTGACAGTTGAATGCTCTGATAGCTAAGGTTGCAGAGGTGTATACATTTTTACTCCATCTGTCCAGGGCTCTGGAATCCTTTTCAGAAGCAATAGGATTCTTTGCAGAACTAGCTTTAGCTCCTTTTGGTCCCTATGTAATGACGTCTGGGTCTGCAGCAGGGTTTCTGTACAGGTATTTGTGAGAATCCGGTACTCTGTAATACCTGTCAGCTGGGAGGGCATCAGGAGCCAAGCTGGATTCATGGAAGACATCATCCACCACCTCTGAGATAGGGAAGGTGGTCAAGGGTCTGTGCTGGGGCAGGTCTAGAAACTCTCAGTCTTTTCTTAGACTAAGGGAAGTCCTGGGATTCCCAGTGGAAATGTTCCCTGAGGGTGTGAAGGGGTTCCCCAAAGGAAAGATCCTCTGGTGGGGAGGCAGAAGGAATGGATTCCTCTGTATTTGAATCCTCATAAGCAGTCAGAGGTTGCTGTTCCTCTTCAAAATCTGAATAATCAGATTCCCCAGAATCCTGTTCTGTCAGAAATTCAGGAGAAGGGTCTCTTCTCCTTTTAGAAGTTGTGGCATGGGAGATAAGATCCTCTGCCATTTTAAGCATTTGCGCTTGGGGTGGTGGAGCAGGAGAAAGATGGTGGCTAGAGGTAGATTTCCTAGGAGTGGCCTTGCTTCTAGGCCTAAGAGTATCCATCGGTCTGAGAGAAATCATAGTCAGATGAGAAGACGTTTTTTGTCTAGATTCAGTAGTGCGAAAAACCTCCTCGAAAGCCAGTGCATGCGTCGCGGCTCCAGACCCAACTGAAGCAGAGACAACCAAAGGCTTGGAAAATGAAGATTTCTGCAGCATACTGGACTCCAAAAGCATCTCGGTAGAGGCCTGTGAAGGTATCGGATTGGGCATCAGGGGCTGCGAAGGCACCTCACTGAATTCCGGAGAACTGACGACCTGCTTAGTGGTAGAGTCGTCAGAAGGCTTAGCCTTGTGGGGTCTGTCTCTATCTTTACCTTTACATTTTTTCGGAATGTCTATGGATTGTTGGCTGACAGATGCCATTTTGGAATGCGAAGACGGAGAACAAAAATACCTGGCTACAATAAGAGCCCTATGACGAATGGTTCTCGCTTTAAAGAGGGCACAGAACCGGCATGGTCTGGGCCTAACAAGTGACGCAGTATGAACTGAAGTCTCGGTGTGGGATTTGCTTTCCACAGGCGAGACAATTGATAACTTTTTCGGACATCGGTTAGTGCAAGAAAAAAGGATCCCCAACAGGGTACTTAGCTTTAGATGTTTTCAGCTGTAATTCAAACTTTGGTAGCGACCGACCGGCACACTTGCAAACTGCTTCTGCTACAGGCTCCACGGCAAGAAAGACTGGTGTAATGGCATCGGCTGCCTTGCTTTATAGCACTGATGACCTGACGTCATTCAACAAAAGACAGCAGCTGACGCAGAAAAACATTGACTCTGGTATTCGGGCTGGCTGAGGGCTACTACAGCAGGGATAACCCAAAGGTGATGACTGCAACAGTGAAATACAAAGAAAATCTGGAAAGAAGATCTTTAGAAAGGATTAGAAGCAAATTACATAGGAAAAATGGAAACTGTGGGAAAATACATGCAGAATAATGTTTTGGAAGAGGAGTGGGGTTTAAAGGAAGGTAAGAATTGACCAATTCATGTAATATTAGGTTGATGATAATTATACAAAAGAACAGATGTGACGTATAATGCTTGCAACTGGGATTATGTTAATATGGTTTGTTTTCTTTTCTATAGATGTATACTTACATAAGTGATTATTCAGTAAAGGTATTAAATAGCAAAATGGAATCTTCAAACTCTTAATAAAGTAAACAATTCTCAAATAAACATAATTCAATGACAAAAAGACAGCATGGCCTGACAGCCAATCACATCCATCTTTAACTCCCTATTCAAATTTATATTCAAATACGTGTAAGTCAAGCTTTTTAAATGATAGTAGAGCATACAGAATTCATGTCAAGTGAGCAATGCCCAATCTAATACTGATGAAATAAACACGCACATTAACAAAACTCAATGCAGGAAAGCCACCATAACTAAAAAAAATCTTAAAAATCTCAAAACTAGTACAACTAAAACAATATTTCTGCAGAGGTCAAGCCCCCTCATATCCCACGTTTAACTATACCACCTAACCCTAAGATTAATTAAATTGCTTAGTGCTCATGCCAACTGCCCAATGCTGGTTGGTCAATTACAAAGACACTTAAAAATGTGACTCAGAGAAGAGTATAGCCATAATGAAAAAGACTTCATTACAAGCTTATCAGCATGTCTCTGAACTCTATACTGTGTTGTCAGACCTGGCCATGCTGGTATTCCCCTTAATGACCCATTCAACTCATTAGAAAAAGAATTCAAAATCAGACACTTTCAGACACCCATGCATATAGGGGTGCACAGAGAGTGAGACACACACACACACACACACACACACACACACACACACACACACACACACACACACACACACACACACACACACATATCCATACATATAAAAAACTTACACATCACCACCAACACACTTTTGCTAAACTTAATTGCACCATGAATACTTCCAAATGAGTGAATGGGTGACCACATTGTGTTTAGGGTTTTCATTTTTCCTCCTGGAGTAAAATTTTATTTAGTGGCTTGGTCAAACAAATTAGGAGCCACAGACATTTCTAGGGACAGCACATGGCTAATTAGCACTAGCCAATCTCCTGGACAGCTGCATTAACATGCAGGTTTGGCCACAAGATTGCTCTATGCACTGGCGGCCAGAGTGAGGGGAAAATTTCAGCACTAGAATGGCTCAATGTGACACAGAAAACTTCTAAATTAAGGCTTCTGTATCATGTGAAACCTTTGTAAACCTCGGGATAAAAGGGCAAAGGATCCTAACATTAAAAAATGTGCCCTGCTCCCTATCTGCAGCATTGCAGTACATTAAACAGTAAAATCAAACTGCAACTGCATTTCTACAAGATAAGAAACAATAACTACAATCTGTCTCATACCCAAATCCTCCAAAATGACTCATACAGTCAGGGAGCACATGCATCCATTTCAGTTTTTTCATTAAAACCACTAAAAAGAAAGATAATTTTTGAAACTGTAATTTGGTGTTATCTCCTAAGCTAAAGGATTCACCATACTTGACTTTGATCAGATCACACATCTCAAACAAATTCTGTCCTTCATAGATTCTTCCTAAACTCTGTGACAAATTATTATTCTGATCAATCCAAAAATGTTAATAGACATTATAGGGAAAATACATGTGACCATACAGTTAAAACAGCCCATTTATTGTAGCTACTATTTATTTTTCTCCATTATTCCCATATTACGGTAGATAATCAAATATACCTATTTACTAATTTACACATTTTGTCGAGTGACTTAATACTTAGCTAGTAAGCCTATTCAACCCCCTCTGTTTAAACATGAATCTGTGCCCAATAAAATATTACATGAGCCTTTTAACTAAAGGAAATACCAAGAATCATGAAGTTTAAAAACCACAGGCTCAAAGGAGTCAGATCCAGAGTAACATATTATATTTCAAGAAATGCTACTTTTGGAATTATCCACATGGGCTAAATTCTGAAATGCTATGACACTCACCAAGAAGCTGAAAAAGCAGCCTTATCCAAAGTGCCTGCGTGTATTTCAGAACATCAACTAACACTATCTCCAGTATCACTTTTACTGTAATAAACTTGTCTAGGTTACCAAGAAAAATTATTCTGAATTTCACAAAGTTGCATTTTACTTGTATCATTACCTTGTTATATTATGAATTTTAACTAGACTTCTATTGTCTCAATTTACTACCTCACCTTCTGATGCAACCATATATCGTTCATCGACTTTTCAAAATACCAGACCAACATCAAATGGAAACAATTTCACAAAACACATCATTAATAAGCTGTTCACTTACTGTTGGGCTCATCTTCAAAACTATCCTTCTGTTCTGTAGTATTTTTCTCTTCCACATCACCATCTGGTAGCTTAACATTGTCTTCTCTAAGTAGCAATAACAAGTTGTCTTGGGGGATTTTGTATCCTGCGTGTGAAAAGGAAAATGTATTATTATACGGCATTCATGTAAAGTACTCCTGTAACATGAATAAAAACAGAACACATTATGTTTAGAATTAAGGGAAGGAGGAAACCTTAGGGAATATATAAAGAATTTGTCTTAAGGATACACAAAAATTAGAAACAGTAAAGAAAACAGAATTGATTCACCACAGAAATGAACATGAAATGATAGAATGGTGACTGCAAAGATATGCAACTAAAGGTAAAAAAAAAGTGTCATAACTATTAATTTATATTCAGGTAAAGAAGGAAAGGTATATGGAATGTATGAGACTAGAAAAGGGGAAACAAATGTAAAGACAAAATGCAAGAAATAATGCATTAATAAATGGAAATAATTACTGGGTTTGATTAAATTAATCTTTTTGCCAAGGGGATGTAATGTGGTTAAGTGGAGACCATCCATACCATAATGTAACTGTAGCTATAGTATAATAATGAAAATAGTAGAATTCAGGGTAAGAGATGTTACGGAGGATGCAACAGAAAGGAGTGTACATGATTACCTGGAAAAAGATGACGGCAATATCTTACTATTAACGAAGAAATGGAAACATTACCCAGTGATGTAAAATATGGCTCTAGGTGATTTGGTCATGTTGACTAATTTCGCCAAAATGGGCATGGATAGTCACCGGTGATAAGTGGGTTGGGGACTCAGCCTACTCTGACCTATGCCAGAGACCCTTGCAAATGGTGGGAGGGGTATATGTGCCCATATTGGCGAGTGTGCATGCCATAAAGCCCAACAGCCCTGGGTCAAAACTACTAGCTGGCTGGTGTCTAGTTGCCAAGCCTGGGTTACCTGGGATAGTTCTGTTGAGCAAAAGCTGGACATAAAACCAACCAACCTGTCAAACATGAACTAATAATTAATATGCTTAATGTAGATTCACTGACAGGACGCAGCTTGGAAGTGGATCACATGATGATACGGAGGAGGCTGGACATCCTATGTATCCAGGAGATGAGATGGAAGGGCAGTGCAACAAAGCCACTTGACTTGGGATCCAGACTCTACTACTCAGGAGGGGGACAGGCTAGAAATGGTGTAGGAACTGTGGGGAGAGAAGCTTCAGAAGGCAGTGAGGGATATCATCAGAACTAATGACAGATTCATGGCAATCAGACTCCAGAGTAATGATAGGGTAGTATTCATAATCTCAGCCTGTGCCGCACAGCAGGGGTCTGATAGTGAGGAAAAGAGTGCATTCAGACAGCAGCAGAAGGACCTACTAGATAAAGCAGGACAACATGAACTGGTGTTGAAAATGGGTTGACTTGAATGCACACATCGGGACAGGCAAAACAGGATATGAGGACTGCCTGGGTCCACATGGGTGGGGCAACCGGAATAAAGAAGGGAAGCCATTCTAGACTTGTCTGGAAAATGGCTTGATAGTAGCCAACACATGGTTCAGAAAGAGACAGTCACAAGATTACATACAAGAGTAGCCGACATGCAACTCAGGTAGACTTCCTCCTAGTAAGGAAAAGGCACTGGGGTAGAATCAATGATTGCAAAGTCATCCCTAGAGAAGCAGTTGGCCCACAGCATGAACTACTAGTTGCTGCAATCAGCTGCAAGCAGTGGTCAGAGAAAGCTCTAAGGTCAATAGAGACCAGGCTGAAGACCTGGAAGTTGACTGGACAGAAACTGCAACAGTTCAAGGCATTATTCAGGGCTCTAGCATGCCAAGAAGAGAAGGAAATACATGGAGTTGAACAAGAATGGCAGCGCCTAAAAACAGCATTTGTTAGGACTACAGAAAAAATATACGGCCAAGCCAGGTATGGAAATAAGGTACATAAGGAAAGCCGGTGGTGGAATGCATAAGTCCAAGAAGTCATCAAAAGAAAGGAGGAGTGGAGGAAGATGTGGGAGATAGAAAAGAATGACCAAGCTAGGAAGGACTACTGGTTGGCTAAGAAAGAAGTTGCAATAGCAAAGAATGGGGCATTGGAGGCACTCTACTAACTTCTGGAAAGTGACTCAAGGTTGCATGCCAAAGACAGAAAGATAAAGAAGACAGTCAGACACCCTTCATAAGAGATGCCAGCAATAACCTGCTCACCAGTCCACAGGACATCAAACGCAAATGAAAGGAGTATTTCCAGCAGCTTCTGAATGAAGAAAACCCCACAGAAGCTGTACTGCCCCAGAGACAGCCTACGATGAGAGAAGAAGAGGAGACCACCCTAGAAGAAGTAAGAACAGCACTAAGGAAAATGAAGTCAGGGAAAGCAGCAGACTCAGATGAGGTCACAGCAGATATGATAAAGATGCTGGGTGAGATGGGGGAGAAAGGGCTCCTGAGGGTATTAATAGCAGTGTGGAGAGAAAGGCATATCCCAGATGAGTAGAAAATAAGCGTACTTGTGCCAGTGTACAAGAACAAAGGGGACATCCACAACTGTGGGCAGTACAGAAGTATCAAACTCCTATCACATTGCATGAAAGTTCTGGAGAGGGTGATTAATAAACGGATACACAGAGTAATAGAATGTACGATGGGAGATGAGCAGTTTGGATTCAGATCAGGATGCAGCACAATTCACCTGATGTTTGCAGTGAGACAGATACTTGAGAAGAAGCTAGAGATGAGGAGAGAGTCCAACTGGGCATTCCCAGACTTAGAGAAAGAATATGACAAGGTCCCAAGAAAGATGATCTGGGCAGTACTGCGGTGGCTTGAAATCCCAGAAACACTGGTAGAATTAGTCCAGGCTATGTACAAGGGCCCAAGTATGAACAGTGTTCAGCCTCGCAGAGGGGTTCCCATTGGGAGCGGGTGTACACCAGGGTTTAGCTCTGAGTGCACTGCTGATCATACTGGTGATGGACTATATTAGCAAACAGGTCAGGGGGACGGATCAACAAAGTTGCTGTATGCAGACAATGTGGCAGTACAGGCAGACTCTGAGCTAGAACTTCAGCAAAGGATAGGAGAATGGAATGCAAATCTGAAGGCACATGGGATGAAACTAAGCACAGATAAGATGGTGGTAATGGCAGCAAATTGGGGAAATCAAAAGAAGCTAAGAACAGAGATAGAAGGGAAGATAGTGGAACAGGTAAACAGCTTCAAGTATCTGAGAAGGGTGGTTGAGGAGAAGGGAAGTCTGAATGAAGAGGTGAAAGCTAGAATAAGAGGAGCTGCAGCCAACTGGCAGAGTGTCAGGTGCAGTCTGTGACAGAAGAAGGCCAAAGAAGCTGAAAAGTAAGGTGTAAGAGACAGTGGTGTGACCAGTACTATTGTATGGTACAGAAACCTTGGCAGTAAAGGCAGAACAGTTGAAGAAGCTAGACGTGATGGAAATGAAAGTGCCTGAGAAAGGTGGTAGGATGCACACTGTGGGACAAACGAAGAAATGAGGAAATCAGAGCAGAAGCCAAAGTAGCTCCAATTCAGAAAAGATCAAAGAGAACAGATTATGGTGGTTTGGGCACATGTGCAGAAAAGCAGAAGACAATCTGGTGAGGAAGATTTGGGATAGACCGGAAGAAGGTAAGAGGAAGCGAGGACATCCAGCAAAGCGGTGGATGGATTGTGTGAAAGAAAATCTGTGACAGTCAGGCATGAGTGTTGAAGAAGGCAGGAGTATGGCACTGAATTGTAAGAGGTGGTGACAGTTAACACGATACCCCAAACCCATGTAGAAAAGTGGGAAAAGGGGGGCTGATGATGATAAAGAATGATAACTCAGAACAGAGTAAGTGAAAAATCAGAGTTTGATTTTAGTGACGGATACAAAGAAGGCATTTCGTAATGCTGCACAAACATAAAATATCATGGAAAGTTATGCCACAAAAAGCCTGCAGAGATTAATATATTCAAAGTATAACTGTTCCTTTTGTACATAGGAAAGAAGAAATGGAAATATTAACCATTGATTCCTCTGTTGTTTGTTTCAATGGAGAATAAAGCAACAAAGAAAATTAAAGAGGAAACAGAAGACTCAAGGTGAGAGATAACATTAGGACTGAAACTAATGATTTGCTTTAGTTATGTACATGATTTAGTTATAATAGTAGAGCAGGCTGAACTTGTGAAGTACATGTTAAATTATTTTTCCAGAGGTTCTTGGTTTTGGGCTTGTATGGATGCTCTGCTTTACTGTAGTTCCTCTTGAGCCCCATTCCTCCCAGTTCACAAGCACTATTTTTGTAGATCAGTGGTGCTGCGGTAGCGTTGTCACCTCACAGTAAGACGCTGTCCGGTTCGATTCTCAGCTAGAGCATCTTCTGCGTGGAGACATGCATGAATGGGTGTACCTTCGTTGAAGGTTGTGCATCAGGCCTGGCAAGCCGGTACGTAAAAATCAACTGCCAATCATTAGCGGACCGGAGTTCCGCTGTGGCGACCCCTAACCGGGAAAAGCCAAAAGACACAAACAAATCTGTTTGTTTAACAACTGCTGGCTGTGGACACAGAGTCCCACCTCAGCAATGGCAGGGATCCAGTGGGAGGTGATCAGGTCCGGGAAGCAACCATTGCTGCTAGCTGAGGCTTGGGTTATAGGGGTGTGTCTCTACTCCTCTGACAACATCTCTAATTAGGGAAGGTAGGTACTGAGATGAATCTTGGCCACATCCCTGCCTTAGATCCCAGGCTGACATGCCTGCCAGCAGCTTTTTGAGCTTTGGTATCATCTCTGTGGCTATGGGGAACTGGCTTGCCCCACCAGAGTGTCATCCCAGTCCCCCCCCCCCAAAAGGTGGTCAAACAAAACCTCATCACTGCTTTCTCTTCCTCAAATTTCTAACAGGTGACTTCATCACTAGTCAACCTCACATCAGCTGGGTCACTGTTAGGGATTTATCCATCTATGCCAACAGACTTGATTTTAGTACATGTGAAATGCCATGCAGACATATTTCTTTAGGTGTGATTACCTTTAGTTAAAGAGAAAAGTAATGATAAGTGAAAACATGGGACAACTTATTTAAAAAAAGAAAGGCTTTCACGGGTGAGGTTTGGAGAAAGAAGAGTGGATAAATCATTGAAAGAATGAAGCAGAGTACCTCTCCTTGGAAATGTTTACATCATCTTTATTTGAGGAAGTCTGTCATTAAGGATACTCAATATTATCTTGTTAGTGCTAATGAAATGCCTTTTACAATGGAAACATGTTACAGTTATTTTTTGCTTCTCTTTTTTGGGGGTAGTAGGTGGAACTATATAAAGAGTACATAACTTGTCCATTAGTGCAGTGGGTTAATGCTGAGGTTTCCTGTGGCAATGGTGCATTGGTGCAGAGTATGAAGCAAGTTGTATGATGCTGCTCATCACATAGTGCAAGTCAGCCATGCCCTGTATCTACCTGTACACACACACAGATGTAGAATCCAACTTTTAATATTAAAAAACATCAGATATTTCCTGAGTACATGGCTGCACAGTGAGCACCTGATTTGCTCTGGGAAATTACACTAATATTGTAGTTATAGTCAAAGAGCACCCAAGCAAACCTGCCTTAAACCTGTACAGCACCCCATTACTGTGATTTGAGCACATCCGATCATTACTCCAATAATCTTGTCTTTAGCATTGTAGTTTCAATTAAATAGGACCAAATTAAGCCTATTTTATACCTGCATGGTACAGCTCCCCTTGTAATCCATACAGTAAACATTTGAAAGCATGGATAACCATTTTGTTCCTTGTCTCTGCAGCCAGCTTGGTGGAAATGGGCATCCTGACACCCTGAGACAAGGTAGCAATTGCCTCATGTTTACTAACAACCATCTAATTTTAAAACAATCAGTTACAGTGTGTGAGAGAAGTAATTATACATTATCACTGGAGACAGGGCTCTCACATACAGCCACTGCAATTACTAAACAGGTTGTCAGAAACACAAAGCACCACATTCTACCCATCTCTCACACTAAGGCTGAAGCACACAGACTCATATATGCGGAGGCTCTTAATTTTATTTATTTATTTTTACATCTGTTTACTGGGAAAGTCCAACTGGGTGTGAGCCCATTTTCAGGGGAGGTCTGGGGAGAAAAGCTCCACAACATGTATAACAGACTACAGTTTACATGAGAACATCAATACAATTACAAAGTTGATCCAATTTTGTATAAGACTTTATAATTACATAAGTACAAAAGTTGAAAGAGAAAATTTCGAAAAAAAATATTTTTCAGAGTCTACAAGCATAGATTTTTACAGTCTGAGTAAAATGCAAGGGAGACAAAGTATTAGGCAGGTTTATAGTGCCATAAAATAGGAGTGGAAACAGAGATTTAGTTATAAGCAGGGGCAAGTAGAAGAAATGAAACATTATGTTCAGGCAGAAGGTTCAAGGGACAGCAAGAGTCAGTTTAATATAGAAATATCCAAGGATGTTATAGATATAGTGCCTAAACAGACTAGAGGGATGAGTTTTATCTGTAGGGACTGCTTTAATAGTTGGGATAGAGTAGTGCAAGTGATGGTAATTTTGGGTTAGTAGGATAGCAGTTAGAGTGAAAGGTAATCAGGTTTGGAAGTACAGTTTCTGTAGGGTGATTAAAGTACTAGGAAGAAAACGTAATGATTGTGCATTTTAGAAGCAAAATGGGAAAGTGTGTTTTATCCTGCAGAATTACACAAGCATAGCCAGTTGTTAGATGATGTTGGAAATAACTCTGCGATTTAGTGGTAGGGAGTTCCATAATTTGGCAACAGAGCTAGAGTAGAGAGAATTACCTGCAGAATTTGTGGATCTAGTAACTTTTATTAAGGATTTGTTGGTGGAATGTACTTTTCTTGGGTTAGAGTAAGGTTCTAGTAAGGTTTGCAGGATAGGTGTTTTGCCTGGTTGGTAAGGTTCTAGTAAGGTTTGTAGGATGGGTGCTTTGCCTGGTTGGTAAGATTCTAGTAAGGTTTGCAGGACAGGTGTTTTGCTTGGTTGGTTACGTAATTTATGTGCTATCGTCAGTTGATTGTAGTGAAGAAGGTGTGGGAATTCTAGCCAAGATAATCTCTTTAGTGCTAGGCAATGGTGTGTTCTCTATGGGGAGTCAGTGGCGAATGTAGCTATTTTATTACAGCAAGTTTCTAGTTCACTTAGATCAGACTTTCTATGGTTTGCGAATATGGGTGAGGCATAAAGAAGTGTTGAGAGTAGGTGAGTTCTTGTAATGGCTTCTTTGGTATTATTAGTTAAGAAACATTTGTTTTTATATAGTGTACCCAGTTTTTTTTTGTGAACTTACTTTATAGTTTGAGATATGTGCTGTTCGAATCTCATGTTGTGATCAATAGTGACACTTAGGAGTTTAGTTTGTGTAGTGGGATCAACTGTTGTGTTATCTGCAGCAGTTATGGTAAAGTTGGGTGGGGGGGGGTCTGTGGTCTTAGTAGGTTGGAAGATTATTACTTGGTTTTATTAGTGTCAAGTATGAGTTGAACATTGGCAAGTCATGTTTCCACTGCTGAGAAAGATTTTTGTGTTTTCTCTTGTAATTCCTGAAGGTTATGGGCTGCACATGTCAGTGTGGAGTCGTCTAAGTATTGGACTAAAGTAGCTAAAGAAGTCGCTGTACTGAGACTGTTGGTGAAGATATTGACAAGAAGGGGGCCAAGAATGGAGCCTTGGGGTACCCCTAATGTTACTGGCAATAGAGATGAGACATGTCTTGCGACCATTTTACTGCTTGGTGTCTGTTGGTTAGGTAACTTTGGAACCAAGTGAGGGCAGATGGGCTAAGATTTAGGTTGGAGAGGGCTGATAGGAGTTTTGTATGTGAGACGGTATCAAAGGCCTTGGACATATCGAGGAAGACTGATGAGACAATGTTGCTGTCACTCCTATGTAGGTCAATTGTATTAGTGAAGTTTAAGATGGCGGTAGTTGTACTATGATTAGGTCTGAAACCATGTTGGCAACTAAATAGCAGATTGTTGTCTTGAGTTATTGCATCAGTTGTGAGTGAATACATCTTTATAAGATTTTTGATAGAGGAGACAATGGTCTGTAATTAAAAAGTTCTGTTGAAGTGCCACTTTTGTGGAGGGGAATTATATAATAGATTTTTCACAGATCAGAGTTTGTGCTCACTAGATCTGTTGATTAGAATGGATACAGGGTAGGCTATATCATCTGTCAGTGGCAGTGGTTGTTGGTTTCAATTTTTTAATCAAATTTGTTATGGCAATTGTTGAGACAGGATGAAAGGAGAAGGTACTGTTCCTGTTTGTTAGTTGTGGTGAGGTCAGTGGTGGGGAACAGCTGTTTTTGGATAATGCCAGAAAACTAATATGCTCAAATCTCAAAGGCCTCCTAGATGCAGCATAACACGGATCCACAGTAACAACACAAATATTCTACTAAAGCAACATCCACCATAACATGTACAGCTTCGACGCACAGTGTTTAACTCATAAGCCAATAAGGCAAGCCACCACAATGCTCTAGTCATAGGTCATTCCACCAAGAGACACGCAGATGTTCACACACACACACACACACACACACACACACACACACACACACACACACACACACACACACACACACACACACACACGACATTGAACCACAAGTACCAGTATGACTTTGTCTTCATAGATACGGATGTAAATGACCTGAGACATGCCTCTCTAGACTATATGAAGACAGACATGACAGAGCTTTTGGACTATGTCTCCCGGACTGATATGAGCCTAGCACTCATCTGAAACAATGATGCCACAATGTAAACAGAAGATAACGGACTTTCACAACTTCTTAGATTTTGGTGTCATTCCAAGGGGGTACAATATTTGTGAGTTTGGGAGGGTATGGTTGACAGACCATGCTGCTTCACCAGGGAAGGTCTGCGCCTGTCCACTTTAGACTTTCAAATGTTGGATAAAATTTTGTCCACCTTCCAGCACAGCAAAACAAATCTAGGACACTCTAAACATATTACTGCTCAATACCAGGATCCTAAACAAAAAAAACTCCACTCCCTGTAACCTCTCTCTGCCCTGGAGAATGCAGACATCTGTGTAGTTAGAATGTCATGGATTAAAGCCCCGGATAGCACCCAGCAGTGCAACTCTATAATGCCTTCCACACATTTAGACCAGCTGCTGCACAGAAAGGGACAGAAAATGGAGGTGCCACAATATTCTTCAAGAAAAGTCACATCTTAAGACTGGTCACTAGACACACTGAAGCCTCCCAAGAGGGTTTGTCACAAACTAATAACTGGTGCTAGTGCCATAGTCTAAAACTGAATACCAAAAAATGCAGAATATTATCCTTTGGAAATTCAGCCACCACAGGGAATTAAAATATAGGCAACACACCCTACGGTCAGACTCAGGGGTTAGGGAAGTGGGAATATACGTGAATAGTGACTTGGCTTTTGACTATCATGTGTTGACTGTTTTAAGGAAATCATGCTATATTGTGCTTCATGCTCATGGATGTTATTGCCCCACTGTACTCGATATGTACCTGACTAGGCATATGCAAAAAACAGAACCCTGAAAGAGGGTTTTCACAAAAAGAATACAATCTGATAACCACATGGAATACACAGACCATATGAAATTCTTATCTGTTTACTCAGCACCCTACAGACTACTGAGAGGTGATCTGTCCCTGGCTTACAATGCTTCATCTGATGTAGTACTAATGGACTTGCTGCACATATGCAAGTCTAACAAAATAAGAAAAAACTTGATCAAAAGACCTACACCTTGCCTGTAAAATTAACAGAACATGTTGGAGAGACCAGAACATGTCTCAGAGACTGCCCCTTCTCTAGAACAGGCTTTTCATCCTTGTAAAACAGAATTTTCCCTGATCCGATTCAAATGAACCTGGACCAATGGATGGGGAAATCGCACGGTTATCTCTAGACAGGCACAGATCTTGGACAGAGACAGCTTGTAAATACTCTTGTCACCTAAACCCATCTAGATGCCCCTGGGTAATGTATCAGGTCATTTACAAATGGGAAAACATAGCTAGGCTAGGGCAGTTAGTAATCACCTATGATTATGTGCATCTGAATAACACAGATGTTAGGTACTCATCAGTATATATCTTGCATGCAATTTACTTAATAGACACAAAGGACTAATTTAACAGGGGAAATATTACTGGATGGGTACAAAAAACATGAATAACAGAAGGAAAAGTAAAAAGCTGACAAGGGATATGATTTTAAATGAGGCCTTTAGAAGGTTGAGGATGTGGAAATTAGAAAAAAAAAACAAGCTATGGCTCATAAATATAATGATGTGTTATGCAATACAGACATGGAAAGGTTTGCAATAAATTTAGTAAAGCAGATTAGAAAATAAACATTTTATCAGCAAAAGTATTTTATTCTAAGATTAGGGCACATATGGATACCAGATAAAGGGGAAATGAAGTAAAATAATAGCAGAACGTGCAATCTGTAAAACACAAATGCATGCCTTTTAGAGTGCAACAGGGTTAGAGATTTTTTGAGGGGAATAAACAAAATAGTTCAATGTGATATGAGCAAGCATTTGTATACGGACTCAAAATTTTAAATACAGTGCCTTGCCATGTGTGTGTGTGTGTGTGTGTGTGTGTGTGTGTGTGTGTGTGTGTGTGTGTGTGTGTGTGTGTGTGTGTGTCTGAGAACGCAGGTTCATTCTGCAATTTTCCCCACATGTATATTGGCTACTGTAACTTGTCAGTGTCAGATGGGCACACACTAAGATAGCTACAGCTGTATCCTTCAGATGTGTCCAGTGTTACCACCAGCCACTGCTGGTGATGCTCAGCAGACTGTCTGCTGTGATTTTGCCCTTGCTGGTTGCAATCATATGCATAAATACAGATTAATGGCCCACTCACACTTGGTACTGGTTGCACATCTGCTTGGAATCTAAAGTATTGTTCCATGGCTAGTGTACATCAGTGTGCTGTGTTAGTGGGTTTTTAACTTTTAAGTAGTACTGCTATGTGTGTGGAGACTACTAGCGGTCACTTGTCAGCATGTGGGGAGAATGGTCAGCTAATTTAGGCACATTTGGCTGGGTGTGTGACAGAATGAGTGCACATATTGAACATACTTTCCCTGCTGTTTATGTCACCGAGGGCCCAAGTATGTTTTGGGGTGTATGGTCCCTGTACTAGGGTCATTTATTATCCACAGTGGGCAGACAGCTGCTATTACTTTATTTAATTCAAGTATAATACATAACTGTGCCCATTACTAATCTTCCAGTTTTTCATGATGTACTCATGTCCGTCACATAGGTATTAGAAGCACTGTATGTGGCTAGGGACTGAAACAGCTAATTTTCTGTATGCTGCAGTCAGCCCAGTTTTTTAACAGTTGACAATTTTGTGCTAAGTGTTATAAGACACACTGAGGTATGAAAGTACAGTGGTGTCCAAAAACAAAACAGTGTAAGAAACTTCTCTGTGTGGAAGATTTTCAGTCCATATATCTCTAATTAATCACTGTATATTAATCAGATCAGACAAAAGTAGTAGAAGTAGTGAACTTAAACTCGTCTTAAGTCCAAAAAAAAAAAAAAATACTAATAAAAAATATATAATTCTACAGAATTACTAAGTATTCAAAAGTAATCCAAGCAACACAGGCAGTCTGTTTCCAGTCGAAAATCCTTTATTAATTACACAGACAAGCGATCCAAATAAAACAAAAATGGAGTAACAGTTTCCTCACAAGCTTTCTAACTATATATATATATATATATATATATATATATATATATATATATATATATATATACATACACACTTTTTATCAGGCAAGGGAGTTGTTTATAGTGCTGTAAAACAAAGTGTTATTGGTGTACATGTTAAATTCACATCCCTTCCCCCATCAGTGTGACATTCGAGCTGGTCCTGCCCTACTTAGTAGCTGTCATAATAATATAACCCTTATGTACTTTAAATAACATTTATAATGATGTGGTACCTCTTATTTAACCAGATTATTAAGTCTGTGATTTTATTCAAGACAATATACTACATGGCTGGAAAATGAAATCCTATGCTTGAGTTTATTTACAGTCTTCCCCACATAGAATGCATCACATTCATTGCACTGTGCCCTGTAAATTACTTTTGTAGTATTACAGTCACCCCCTGCACTGGTCTTAATGATTTTCTTTAAATAACGGCAATAACAACTATCACCTTCCTGTATAAATATACAAAATATACAAAATGTACAATTAGTTTCACATATTTTAGTGTTTCTCTCATATGGTCTAGGTTTAAATTCAACAAAACTTCTAATGTTCTTGGCCTTCCTATAAACAAATGATGGGGCTTCACCTAAGATGCTAATCAGAAAAGGGTTTCCTGTGACAATGTCCCAGTTTTCTTCAATAATATTTTTGATACTGTGATAATCCAAAGTGTATGTCAGGATGCAGCTATTTTTGCATTTGTTATTCTCTGTGGAATTTCTTAACATTCTCCTACTGGGGGTTGAGTGAAGGTGCTTCAGTCTTTTTCAGTTCTATAATGGGTTCCGGGATGTTTTTTAACATCTGACTTTCATAGCCTCTCACTAGAAAATCATTCTCTAAGTTGTTCAGGTTTCTCAAAAATGGTTCCATCTCTGTGGTAATTCTAGCTAATCTATAGCTTTGGGACTTCACTACATTATACTTGTTTTTTGTAGGATGTAAACTTTTACTGTGGAGTAATAAGTTAACCCTTGTTGGTTTTCTGAATAGATCAGTGGTGATTCTGTTATTGTTGGTGTCCTTGGAAATCATCATATCTAAGAATGTGGTTGAAGTATAGCTATGGGAAGAGCCAGGAGCGGCCTTAGGTCAACTGGTGCCCTAGGCAAAAGGAATCCATGGTGCCCCCCACCACACTAGCCGTTGCCCCCATCCTAGTCTACCTACACCAAATAAATACTGGAAAAGCACCCCTGCTAGAGCAGAGCCCTAGGCGGCCACCTAGTTGGCCTATGCCTAACGCCGGCTATGGGAAGAGGTAAACTTCAGGAAGGGGGTTGTTTGATTGAGGTAAGTGATAAAATCTCCAAAATGCAAGGTGTCACCTTCTCACACAATAAAGATGTCAATAAAACATAATAACATGTGATATGCTGCATGTAGTCTGTGTTGTTTAAAACAAAGTCCTTTTCCCACTTGCCCAGGGCTATGTTAGCTATGCTGGGAGCCATAGCAGCCCCCATTGCTATAACAGATTTTTGTTTGTAGTATTTGCCATTGAAAGTAAATAAATTTAAGTCTAGTATAAGATTAATGAGCTTGCTTAACATTTGCAGTTGTGCCTGTGTACCTTGATTATGTTTCTTAAAAGACTCCATAGCTGCTGTTATACAGTAATTGTGAGGGAGCACTGTGTACAAGGATTCCACATCAATAGTTAATAAAATACTATCAGTTTCCACTGTAATATTTTTTTATTTTCCTCAAAAAATCCATTGAATCTCTTATGTATGACTTATTCTTTTCTGCTAAAGGTTTCAGCAAGTAATCAAGGTAAATGGCTGTGGCTTCAGTAAGGGAGTTTCCGCTTGCTACCACCGGTCTATAAGGTGGGTCTTCTCTGTTCTTGTGTGGCTTTGGTATTCCAAAAAAGTAAGGTAAATGTGGGCATCGTCTCCATAAATAATTATAAAGACTTTCAGTAATAAGTGTTTCTTCCCATAATGTGGTGAGATTAGTGTTCCGTAAATCATATGCCCTTTTTATGTCATCCATGGTAAATAACTCATAAAATCTGTTATGCTCCAGCATGTTCTCTGTCTTTTGGTTGTAGCTAGTGGTATCAGTCACAAGTATACCTCCTCCCTTGTCTGCCTTCATTACACGCCTGGATTTATCATTGCCTAGCTCAAGCAATGCTTTTCTTTCTCCCTGTGTTAAGTTATAAAGTTTTTTCTTAGGAGGTTTTTTAAGCAGTTTCCTGATATCCATCTCACATTTCACTTCGAAAGCAGCTAGTGTTTGATGTAGTGGTGGACAATAGCTGCTAGGCATTTTTATAGTTTCATCAATAGGCTTATTTTCAGTGTCATTACTTTTGCCATGAAACTGTACCCTTAAGTTGAGCTTCCTCACAAACATTTTAAGGTCTATCAGTACCTGAGCAGCCTCACTTCTGCAGCTTGGTACAAAAGTAAGTCCTTTGGACAACACACTTTTTTCATCTTCAGTCAGTGCTTTAACAGAGTGGTTCCAGATAAGTGGAGCACCTGTTATTGTGGCACCTCTTATTGTACCTGTTATTGTGGCTGGTTCCTCCATCTGAGCCTGGGACCTGGGTTGTTGTTGGAGTTCCAGTCAGGATTGCCCAGGTATGGTATTTTCCTCATCCCTGTCCACTGTTTGGTTCTCCTGTCTCCCTGGGGGTTCCTGGATAGACTATGAGACCTCTGGAATTCCTCCTCTGCTTTCTGGCATCTCGGTGGGTTTTAGTAGTATTCCTCAATGTGGCTGTGGAAAGGGGGAACCTGGTAAGAGGGACAAGTTCTGGGGCTCTGGTGGTGGTCGTCATTCATGTTCTGGTACTGGTGCTGGCTTTGGTATTGGTGTGGTGGTTGATGTCTGTGCTGTCGATATTGGTCTTCCTGAAGAAAATGGTCTCTGTGAAGGTGCTGCTGCTCCTGGTAGCTGGATTGTCTGTGGTCCCGGTTGTCCTGGTAGTCCTGTAATTCGTCCTCTAGAACTCTCTTCTGGTTGCCTCTGTGGCTTATATTCCTGTCCTGATCCATCGGTGATGTCAAAGGCTTCTGCGGAGTGTTGATAGCCAGAGAGGTTTGGGATGGTAGGGAATGAGATGTTGGGGGGGCAGCCTCCTAGTGATTCTGCATTGTGTGCCTGACTGGTTTTGTGCGAGGATCATTAAGACCAGTGCAGGGGGTGACTGTAACACTACAAAAGTAATTTACAGGGCACAGTGCAATGAATGTGATGCATTCTATGTGGGCAAGACTGTAAATAAACTCAAGCGTAGGATTTCATGTCATCTGTCAGAAATCCGCTCTGGATGCAAAAATAATGCACTAGCCAAACACCTTTCTCTTCATAAAAGGCACACAGGTTTTAAGTTCCAGATCCTGGATCGCATAGACATGGGTGATCTTGAAGGAGATATCCCAAATATTCTGGAAAAACATGAACTCATGTGGCAATTAAAGCTGAACTCTTTTAGAAAGCCTGGACTAAACTACTACTGTTCAATTAAAAGTGCACTGGAACTTAGAAAATTGCCACATTGTTTACACGACTAATTTTACTTTATTTTATTCTTCCAGTCATAGTAGGCCTTAGGCATAGGCCAACTAGGAGGCCGCCTAGGGCGCCACTCTAGTAGGGGAGCTTTTTCAGTATTTATCTGGTGCAGGTAGACTAAGATTGGGGCACCGGGTGGTGTGGTGGGGACACCATAGTGCCCTTTTGCCTAGGGTACCAGTTGACCTAAGGCTGTTCCTGCTTCCATTTGGTTTTAAATACCATTTTAAATCAGTTGTAAGTTAAGTGTATATTTTATTTCCATCATCATACATTTTTTCTTATTATTTTTTCTTTTTCTGGTTCTCTTTTTTCCACTTTATTCAAAATGATGTGTAATAACAATACTAACTAATTATACAATTATATATATTTTTATAGATAGTTTTTAGGGTTCTTGTACACAGACCTGAAGAAGTCTAGAATGACAAAAGCGATCTTTGTTAACAATAGGTTATGAAAATAGAATATGATTTTTACAATTGATTTTTTACATGCAAAGTGTATATGTATATATTTATTTATATTTTTTGTTAGCCAAATGGACTTAGGTTGATATATTTCCAGCCATGTAGTATATTGTGTTGGATAAAATCACAGACTTGATAATCTATTTAATAATCTGGTTAAATAAGAGGTACCACATCATTATACATTTTATTTAAACTACATAAGGGTTATATTATTATGACAGTTACTAAGTAGGGCAGGACCAGCTTGAATGTCACACTGATGGGGGAAGGGATGTGAATTTAACATGTGTACCAATAACACTTTGTTTTACAGCACAATAAACCACTCCCTTGCCTGATAAAAAGTATATATATATTTAGAAAGCTTGTGAGGAAACTATTACTCTATTTTTGTTTTACGTGGATCATTTGTGTACTTAATAAAGGATTTTCGACTGGAAACAGACTGCCTGCCTTGCTTGGATTACTTTTGAATACTTAGCAATTCTGTACAATTATATATTTTTTATTAATTAATTAATTAATTTATTTTTTTTTACTTAAGATGAGTTTAAGTTCTCTACTTCTACTACTTTGTCTGATCTGATTAATATACAGTGATTAACCAGAGATATATGGACTGAAAATCTTCCACACAGAGATGTTCCTTACACGGTTTTGTTTTTGGACCCACTACACTTGTTTAGTGGGTTGTTTTGAGACTTCGGAGATACCACAGAGATTACTTGTTTTTTTTTGAAAGTACAGTGGTGTAAAACCTTACCATAATGGCAGATGTCCTTCTCTTCACTGTAGTAGTATTCTTTACAAACAGGGGATTCCCTGCCTAGGGCAGCCCAGCATTCAGCCAGTATACCAAAGCCTTTAGGTTGTAATGGATATGCAGTACATCATGTGTATGCTCCCAGCACACACAGTGTAGGGCATAAAGGTGACGTCCGGATGCATCTTCCTCAGAACTGAAAAGCCCCAGGAGGAATGACAGCCTAGAAATAGTCAGGTAAAAGGCACATCCAGAAGAAAAAAAAGGACTAGGAGGGGGAGGGAGGGAGTGAACACTGCAACACTGAAAATAAGGAAATCTATTGTTATGGTAAGATTTTACACAATGTACTATGTCCTTCCATATCACTGTTGCAGTACTCTTTACAATAGGGAGAGTAAAAAACTCATTCCAGGTAGCTGCTTCACAAATAGAATCATTTATTTTTATTTATTTGACATTTGTTAACCGGGTTTGTCCAGCTGGGCTAGAAGCCCTTTTTCAGTGGAGACCTGAGGAGAAAAGCTCCGATACAGACGCTTTACAGTCAAAATTACAGCAAGGACATATTACATAAGTTCCAGAGATACAGAGAATTATAATGTATAATTGCAAGAAATACAAAAGAAGTGTAGTACAGTAGCATGTAAAATACATAAAAAAAAAACACAACAACTTTTTTTTCTTACACAAGGGAGTGAGAAAGCTTTCACAGAGAAGAGAGGAGTGTGCAGATGGACAATAGTATGTTCCTGTGTAGATGTGATATAGCAGTATAGCCTAAGGGTTTGTACACAGAGAGGGGGCTAAAGCCAAACCATTGAAACAAGCACCAGGAGAAGTCACAGCCCTAGTTGAATGACCCTTAACAGAAAAAGGACGGCTCTACCCATGAAAAGAATAACAAAAATAAGTGGATTTACACATCCAAGAAGAAAGGGTTTGGAAACAGCCGTGCCCAAAGACCTAGGATGAAAAGAAACAAAAAGCTGTTCAGATTTACAAAAAGCTTTAGTTTTAAACAAATAACATCTGAGTTGTCTACACAAATCCATGGAGTGCAGAACCTTCTCACTGGCAGATTGCGGAGAAGGGGAAAGAGGAGGGGAAATGAATAGACTGATTAAGAGACAACTCATTAAGCATCGTGGACATAAAAGAAGGTTTAGTACAAAGGGACACCCTGTCCTTATGAAAAAATAAAACAGGAGAAATCCATAAGGGCTTGCAGCTCAGACATCCATCTGGGAAAAGTAATGGCAAAAAGGCCAGTAGTTTTCCAAGAACAATGCTGTAAGGAAGCTGAAGCAGCAGGCTCAGACGGATCCCGAGTCAATTTTTCAAAATCAAAATTAAGATCCCAGGAAGGAGGGACAGGCTTTCTAGCAGGTCTAATGTGAAGGATGCTTTTACGAAAAGTTCTCAAATCTAGAGGCCAATGGGGGAGTTAAAGGCAGTCCAGCAGAAATGGCTGACAGGTTGGCTTTAACAGAAGAATATGCCAACCCAGCATTGATCAATTCACACAAATAAGAGAGAACCAAGGGGACACCTACAGTAAGTGGATCCAGATTATCAGAAATACACCAAACAGAAAATCTCTTCCCTTTGGATAAATAAGATTTTCTAGTAATGGGTTTCCTGGCCTCTTGTAGGACCCAAAGCACATCCTCAAAAAAAAAGGTGTCTGAAGGGAATCAAACGTTTATTGCTCACAATGTCTGTTAAAGAGTGGACAAGTGGAGATGGATGAGAGACCCCTTGTCTTGTGTGAGTAGGTCCACCCTGTGAGGTAACTTATAACTGCCCTTGGCTAAATGCAGAAGAAGAGGAAATTAATGCTGCCTGGGCCAAAAGCAAGTCACCAGCAAGAATTTGGGGGCATCCTGTTTTATTTTGAACAGGACCTTCAGAATGAGAGGAAGGGAAGGCATAAAGAAACATCCCCTTACAAAAAAAAGACAAGGCATCCACCTTTCAGGCTAGAGGACATGCCACTCTGATGCAAAAGAGAGGAAGTTGTCTGTTCAGAGGGGAAGCAAATAGATCTACTTGAGGAGTACCCCATATCCAGAAACACATCCCTGTGAATCATCCACTCACAGGATTGTGTTATGGATCTGCTCAGAGAATCTGTCACTTTGTTCTGATCTAAGGGAATTTAAACTGCCTGAAGGGTCACCAGATATTGGATGGTGAGATCCCAAAACTGAAGGGCCAACTGGCACAGGAGATAAGACCTTCTCCCTCCTTGCTTGTTGACATGCCACATCACAGTGGTATTGTCCATGAGAATCCTGAGGGGCCCTGGAAGGAAAAGAGAATGAAAAGCCTGAAGAATCAGCAGAAGAGCTCTCATCTCTTTGACACTGACGTGCTCTTTCTTTTGTCGAAGAGAACAACGGCCTGCACCTTCAGAAGCCCCCCCATCCCACACGTGAGGCATTTGTGAAAAGTTCCTGAGAGGGGATTGGAGGTTGAAAAGGAAGCCCTGGGTTGAGAGACAACTAATGAATCCACCACTGAAGTTCCAGCCTGAGGCATGGAAGCAGAGAGACTAGAACATCTAAAGGATGAGAACGTTGAAAACAAACTGACTTTAGAAACCACTGGAGCTTTGTCATGAGGACCTTGGCTAGAGGAAGCATAGGAAGGGTGGAAGCCATGTAACCCAGAACCCTCAGAACTTCTCTGGCTGTAATTAAAGCCAGATGAAGAAGGGACTAAAGGAAAACAATGAGAGTTAAAGCCTTGGGAGGAGGCAGGGATGCCAGCATTGGAACAGACCCGATCCTGCAACTCAGAAAAAAATATCCTGAGAAGGAGTCAGAAATGGCTTTTGGAAGTTTACAGTAAACCACAGGCTTTGCAGGACAGAAATAGCAAAGTGTAGATGCTAAAGTAAGATCTCTGGAGAAGAGGCCTGAATAAGCAGGTCATCCTGATAAGGAAAGACCTGTATCCCCCTTAACCTGCAAAAAAGCAATCACAGGAGCGAGGCATTTCAGGAAGACCCTTGGGGAAGTAGAGAGGCCAGAGGACAAAGCAGAGAACTTAAAGTACCAGGAAGCAAGAGAGAAATATAAAAACATCCTGAAAAGGGGATGAATAGGAATGTGTAGATAAGCATTCTTCAGATCCAGGGAAACTAGGAAAGTCTGAGGAAGCAGCAGGGGAAACAAAGTTTGAAGGGACAGCATCTGAAAGGAAGGGACCCTCAAATAGATGCTTAGCTGAGAAAGATCCAGAATGGTTCTCCAGAAGCCTTCTTTCTTGGGGACCAAGAACATTCTGGAGTAAGGCACCTTCTCCCTTTAAGGATTTGGAACTTCTTGAATTGTTCCCTGAACCAAACAGACCAGGAAGCACCTCTGGAAAAAAGGACAGTTGTTCCTGAGGAGGCTGAGGAATGCCAAAAAAGGAGGGAAGAGATTTCCAAACCATGTAATAATTCTGGCAAATTATGGAAAGAGCCCAGGAAACTTGCTTAATCTGTAGCCAAGTAGGAAGGGACAGAGAAAGATGCAGAGCATGTAACTTAGAAGAACAGGGCAAGTGTACTCAGATGACACCTGGTTTGTCAGAAAAATAAGGATTTTGAGAGGGAGTATGGGTAGCCTTAGCAGGGGGTACCCCTTCAACTACTCTTTATACCTTTGGTGGGAGAGCGAGACTGTCTATGGACAAAGGCAGGCTTGTTGGGATAATTCCTCTGAAACTTGGGAACAGGTGAAATAAAAATATGTTTCATCGCCTGTAAGGCCTTACCCTTTTCTTGCAGGGACTTTAACAACTGCGCAGCAGCACCATCAGATAAATGCTTATTATCCAGAAGAGCATTCATAAGTTTAGCCTTGATATAATCAGGCAAGGGCTGAAGTCTGAACCAGGAATACCTCCTCAAAACAGATGCAAAAGCAGCAGCCCTAGATGAAACATCAGCTGCATCATAGCTGCACTTAATGGAATAGTGAGGAACTTGGGAGAATGTCCCTAGCAAGGCAAGAGCAGAGACCTTCCATTCAGAATCAGGAATATCTGCAATGGCTCGACAGGCCTGAGAGAGAAGAACCAAGACATGTCTAGTCATATTTTCTTATGGTTCACAGCTCTAAAGGTTAGGTTAGCAGAAGTATACACCTTCTTACTCAGCCGCTTCATGGTTCTGCTGTCCTTATCACAGGGAAGCAACTTAGTTGAAGGCAACTATATGGAGGGCTTATCCAAAGCCAGTGACACTACAGATGGGTCAGCAAAGGGACATATAAAAAAAACTTGCAGTCATCAGACACTTTATAAACCCTCTCAGGTTTCTTGGGGGCAGGAGGTAGGGAATCAGGAGCCTGAGAAGCAGTCAAAAAAGCATTCACAGGGCAGCAGGAACAGGATGAGCAGCAGAGGGCCTAGGAGACTCCATCTGTAGAAGCTCATAGTACCTCTTTGGAACTTCGGACACCCAAGCTCAGTCCCATTTGAAAAATTCCATCATCCTAGAAATAGTGTCATCAAATGAAATCTTCTCAAAGGAGATTCAGGACTGATAGATTCTTCTTCCTTAGAGACACAGTCTAAAGGAGAAGGGATCTGAGAGGAATAAGTAATTGACTCTTCATCAGAATCGACATCCTCAGAGGAATCCTGCTCTCTAGAACTGTTGAGAGGAGTAGAAGATCCAGGAGGAGCAGGAACAGAAACCCCCTGTGAAGGCTTCAGGTCGGGAGCAAGAAAAAAGATTCTCCAATGGGGTACTTAGCTTTAATGAAGACTTTGGTTCTGAAATTTGTATTTGAAAATCTCAGGAGTCGGCCGACCGGCACTTGCGAACTGCTTTTGCTTCGGGCACCGCACGGCAAGAAAGACTGAAGAAAATGGCGTTGGCTACATCTTTTATACCCCTGACGCACTGACATCAGGGAAGAGGCGACAGCAACCAACGCTGGACCTAGACTTTGGAATTCTGGCCGACTGCGGGTAGCCTGCCAGCAAGATAACCCAAGAGTAATGACTGCAACAGTGAAACACGATGAACATCACCCTTGGCCTTTCAGTAATTATCAGCCACGGTTTTCCCTGTGCATCTGAAGCAGATGTCTACAAGGTCTCCATGGACACGAGTGGAGTCAGATCCGAAGTGGCATTTAGACATGTGGCAATGAGGTTCGGAGGATGTTATGTCTAGATGTCACCTTTATGCCCAACACGATGCATGGGGAGCATACATGTGATGTAAGGTATACCCATTACAACCTAAAGGCTTTTGTATATGGGCTGGATGTCAGACTGCCCTAGGCAGGGAATCCTCTATTGTAAAAGAATACTGCAACAGCAATATGGAAGGACATCACTTGTTATCCTTTTATTGTAGGTATTGAGGAGGAGGAGTACAAGTGAGCTAATTATCAATAAAAAGGCAAAATCCCAGTGTATCCCAGGCATCTCTACCATCCAGACCATGAATTTCATGACAATGGGTTGGGAGGGTGGCCTGATGGTTAAGGTGTTTGCCTGACAAGCATAAAGGCAGTGCAGGAGTCGTCTCACAAGGAATTGGCTGGCTATAAAAAAATGGCTCGCAAGGGCAGTTAGCTTAGTACTAATCTATGAACCTATGAACCTATGAAAGAATTGGCAGGCTTGCTAAAGTATAGGCATGATGGTAATGTGGTCAGCTACATCAAGTCCAATTGGAAGTCAAGGTTACCCCAAAGGAAGACTATACTGAAAACATTGAGAATGATTTGATGCTGGCTGATGTCTACCAGAGGGCAGCAATCACCAGAACTGAGGAGGGAAAGCTGCAATTCAGTCATAAATCTGTGAGCATCATTGGTGGCAAAGACAGGGTCCTACTCTTCGCACTATGCCATTAGTGGGCTCACAGTTGTAATGATGAGGACAATATATTACTAGCAGCACTACACATGGAGAAGAGACAATGCCTGCTCATAAGGACAGTACAGTCAGAGCTGTGGTAGCACTACACAGGGAGAAGAGACAATGCCTGCTCATAAGGACAGTACAGTCAGAGCTGTGGTAGAACTACACAAGGAGTAGAGACAATGCCTGCTCATAAGGACAGTACAGTCAGAGCTGTGGTAGCACTACACAGGGAGAAGACACAATGCCTGCTCATAAGGACAGTACAGTCAGAGCTGTGGCAGCACTACACAGGGGGAAGACACAATGCCTGCTCATAAGGACAGTACAGTCAGAGCTGTGGCAGCACTACACAGGGAGAAGAGACAATGCCTGCTCATAAGGACAGTACAGTCAGAGCTGTGGTAGCACTACACAGGGAGAAGAGACAATGCCTGCTCATAAGGACAGTACAGTCAGAGCTGTGGTAGCACTACACAGGGAGAAGAGACAATGCCTGCTCATAAGGACAGTACAGTCAGAGCTGTGGCAGCACTACACAGGGAGAAGACACAATGCCTGCTCATAAGGACAGTACAGTCAGAGCTGTGGTAGCACTACACAGGGAGAAGACACAATGCCTGCTCATAAGGACAGTACAGTCAGAGATGTGGTAGCACTACACAGGGAGAAGAGACAATGCCTGCTCATAAGGGCAGTACAGTCAGAGCTGTGGTAGCACTACACAGGGAGAAGAGACAATGCCTGCTCATAAGGACAGTACAGTCAGAGCTGTGGTAGCACTACACAGGGATTAGACACAATGCCTGCTCATAAGGACAGTACAGTCAGAGCTGTGGTAGCACTACACAGGGAGAAGACACAATGCCTGCTCATAAGGACAGTACAGTCAGAGCTGTTGTAGCACTACACACGGAGAAGACACAATGCCTGCTCATAAGGACAGTGCAGTCAGAGCTGTGGCAGCACTACACAGGGAGAAGATACAACACCTGCTCATAAGGACAGTACAGTCAGAGCTGTGGCAGCACTACACAGGGAGAAGACACAATGCCTGCTCATAAGGACAGTACAGTCAGAGCTGTGGCAGGACTACACAGGGAGAAGACACAATGCCTGCTCATAAGGACAGTACAGTCAGAGCTGTTGTAGCACTACACAGGGAGAAGACACAATGCCTGCTCATAAGGACAGTGCAGTCAGAGCTGTGGCAGCACTACACAGGGAGAAGATACAACACCTGCTCATAAGGACAGTACAGTCAGAGCTGTGGCAGCACTACACAGGAAGACACAATGCCTACTCATAAGGACAGTACAGTCAGAGCTGTGGCAGGACTACACAGGGAGAAGACACAATGCCTGCTCATAAGGACAGTACAGTCAGAGCTGTGGTAGCACTACACAGGGAGAAGAGACAATGCCTGCTCATAACAACAGTACAGTCAGAGCTGTGGTAGCACTACACAGGGAGAAGAGACAATGCCTGCTCATAAGGACAGTACAGTCAGAGCTGTGGTAGCACTACACAGGGAGAAGACACAATGACCTGAAAGCATCAGAAACAGACACAGGATTCCAGCTGCAGGGGACTAAACAAGTCAACCTTCTTGGGAGTCCTGTAACAGCTGAAGATATCAAAGCATTCAAAGAAATGCAAGTATGTATATGTATCTGTATCTGTGTATGAAGAGTACAAACACCAGAGTTATGGCCACACTGGAATTCTGATTGCCACCTCACAAATGGAGTTTTCCTGGGTCATGTCACACAACAGGTTTTACAAAATTACGTAGTACTTCCACCGCAATGACAGATTCACAGACCTACATATACATAAGCCTTGACATAACAAGCTGTACCCTATCCAGCTCATTTGGAATGCAGTGACAGTAATTCATGCATCCTGCACCAACTGTTATCTTCATTGTAAGGTATCCTTCCATGGTAGACTGTCTTTCCGATACTTCACACCTGGAAGGCCTCAGTAATAAAGGATGAAGGGACAGGTACTAGCTAAAGCACATTAGTATATGTTGAATTTACAGGTCTATACTGGCCAGGAGGGAAAATCAGATCATAGTCTGTCACACCATGTAGTCATGGGCCTTACAAAGAATGATCAGGCAAGGTATCACTATATTTGTTTTGACAATTATTTTTTATCCACTTACTGGCACAGCGCCAGGGAAATAAGGTACTACTGTGCTATGGCACAGCACCACCTGGTTAAGGGTCTACAGTACTACAGCACAGCACCAGCTGGATTAAGAGGCTATGGTGCTGAGGCACAGCACCAGCTGGATAATTAAGGGTCTACAGTGCTAAAGCACAGCACCACCTCGATAAGGGTCTACAGTGCTATGGCACAGCACCAGCTGAATTAAGAGGCTATGGTGCTAAGGCACAGCACCAGCTGGATAATTAAGGGTGTGCTGGATAATTAAGGGTCTACAGTGTTAAAGCACAGCACCACCTGGAAAAGGGTCTACAGTGCTACGGCACAGTACCAGCTGGATTAAGAGGCTATGGTGCTAAGGCACAGCACCAGCTGGATAATTAAGGATCTACAGTGTTACAGCACAGCACCAGCTGGATAAGGGTCTACAGTGCTACAGCACAGCACCAGCTGGATTAAGGGTCTACAGTGCTACAGCACAGCAACAGCTGGATTAAGGGACTATGGTGCTACAGCACAGCACCAGCTGGATAAGGGGCTACGGCGTTATGGCACAGCACCAGCCTGATAAGGGGCTACGGTGCTATGGCACAACACCAGCTGGAAAACAGACTATGGTGCTACAGCACAGCACAACACCAACTGCATAAAGGACTATTGTTATATGGCACAGCACCAGCTGGATACATATGGGACTATGGTTGCATAGTACAGAACCGCCACACTAGTCTGGATGGCCAAAATACCTAAAGAAATATAGTGTGTGTGAAGGAGTAAGCTTGACAAATATACTTAGCTGCAATGTGTGTGGTCCCTTACTTGTTAAGCAAAGAAAGGATAAGACAGGGTCTGTATTGCCCACCAATACAGAACCCATCACTCTGGAAACTGTTGTTCTACAGTGCACCCAAGATGACTTGTACCAGAGCAAAATATGAGCATAAATGGAACTGACATGGCAGACTAACAGTGAGCACAGTACCCCTCAGAGCACATGGCAAAAAAGTGTTTTTGTTTTGTGATTTTGTGAATATGCAATATACTGTTCTCATATTCTCATAAACTGGATTACAGGCACTTGCACCATGCACTGCTCTCATGCAGTGGGTGAGCAACAGCCTAACCATGTACTGCTTTAGTGTACTGGGTGAGCAATACCCACATCATGCACTGCTCTCATACACTGAGCGAGAGACACCTGCACCATGCCCTGTTCTCCTTCACTGGGTGAGTGACACCTGCACCATGCCCTGTTCTCCTTCACTGGGTGAGTGACACCTGCACCATGCCCTGTTCTCCTTCACTGGGTGAGTGACACCTGCACCATGCCCTGTTCTCCTTCACTGGGTGAGTGACACCTGCACCATGCCCTGTTCTCCTTCACTGGGTGAGTGACTCCTGCACCATGCCCTGTTCTCCTTCACTGGGTGAGTGACACCTACACCATGTCCCATTCTCCTTCACTGGGTGAGTGACACCTGCACCATGCAATGTACTCAAGCACTGGATGAGTGACACCTGCACCATGAATTGCTCTCATATACTGAGCAAATGACAACTGCATCATGCACTGCTCTCATGCACTGGATGAGTGACACCTGCACCATGCATTGCTCTCAAGCACTGGGTGAGTGACACCTGCACCATGCCCCATTTTCATTCACCTGGAGAGTGATACATGCACTATGCCCCATATTCATTCACCTGGAGAGCGACACCTGCACCATGCCCCATTGTCCTTCACTGGGTGAGTGGCACCTGCATCATGCAATATACTCAATCACTGGGTGAGCGACAATTGCACCATGGACTGGATGAGTGACATCTGCACCACGTATTGCTCTCATGCACTGGGTGAGCAACACCTGCACCATGCACTGCTCTCAAGCACTGGATGAGTGACACCCGCACCATGCACTGTTCTCATGCAGTGGGTTAGTGACACCTGCACCATGCACTGTTCTCAAGAAGTAGGACAGTGACTCCTGAAGACCAACTGATAGCCTGTAAAGTACTTCTGGGAACTTACCAATGGTTATGAAAGTTGCAACAGAGCTCCCACAGTCTTCACATTTATACAATCGCTGCCCATTTCTATCTCTAAGCCAAGCAAGAGGTAGAACATATTCTCAGTACAGAGAATAGGAATGGTGCTATGTTTTATGAAAGAAACGGAAACAGTAGGGTATATGGAATAAATATTACCAACAAGTATGTCTAAGCCATGGAGGCTTCAAGCAGCAGGGATGCAACAGAAGCTAAAATAAAGTCATGACCTCATCTGCTGGGAACAGCTACTAAGAGAAAGGAAACCTTTAACACTGGAAAACTTTAGTAACAAATATTGGTGACAAAGGCTCCTTAAAGATTGTTATAATTAGATGTTAATGGTTTTTAACAGGCTTATTTTGTACCATTTGAATTAAAAAGATTGACCACTGAGGACTTCCTGGTTGCTGGAGGCAAGAGGGGGATTCTTGGTAGCAGAGGTCATAGGTAGTAGTTTACATAAAATACTAATGAGGTCTAGATCACAACAGACTAACTGGCTTACACTGGCATGGGGAAAGATTTTAAATACATAGATTATGCAGGAACAGTGGTGCAAATTTATTCTGATCCCAAGGTATGTTACTAGATATAGGAAATTGAATGTTTGGGTGGTGGCAATCCCTACTCAAGTATGCTCAAGTATTTTTACTTACCTGTCAATCATGGACATTTTCCATGGTTCTCCTTACTGCTGTGATGTGAAGAATACACTGGGTGACTAAAAGCACATATTCTGGTAATAAGAGCACTCAAAAATATTTAAGCTGGAGATGTGTAACAAATTGTGGGTGAAGCAGATTGTAGCACTTACTTTAATCTATTTGGTTGGGATGAGCGGCACTGAATCTCTTGGTAAACTTAAAATAGCACTCCTGAACTTGTTGATGTTGACAGAAAAATGGCAGTGACAAGTAGAACAAAAGCTGAAACCTTCAAAAGATTTGATTTAGATAATGGGGTAACTGCAACAGATGGAACATCGGCAAATGATCAGAAATTTAAACAAAAAACCTTGAATAAATGGATGCCTTGGTTCCTTCAGATTATATGAGGTTCCATTCGATTAGTTACAGAAAGGTGACTTAAAGATAAGGTACTGGACAGAATTCTGCATATGGGGATGATATTACTGGAAAATGTGGATAAACATCTAATAGTTTGTAGAGATAACCTGTTCATGGGGCTCAATGTCATGAAGTCTTATTTCATTTTATGGAAAGAATTATATTTACTGCATTTTCTATTTTTAATAAATTGTATGTTTGAAATATAAAAATGTGGTGTCACAGTTATGCCACAAAGTAGATATGAACAGAATCCCACAAAATTAGACCACAGAATGCAGGATGTGCTTCAAGCAATATCATGGGCATACTATCTCAAGTGCTGAGTACATGCCACATTTTACAAGTCCAGGTCATCAGACATCCACTGTGCTGCACAGTTGCCTTTGCCACATTTCCTGCACTAGCCATCCACATATCTTTGATTGAACTTTTCATGTTTCACTCACCACAATGACCAGCTGAGTTGCATCAACTACACTGGACAACAAGAAAAGCTTCATTGTTTTCTAGTGTAGCACATGCCATGAGCTTGGTTCTCTTACATTCCTAGCAACAACCAACACAAAATTCTTCACATTTGATGTGACATTTGATGCATCACTCACCACAAAAAAGGATGAGTCGCATATCCTGTACCATCAAACAACAAACCCTTCATTTATTTTTGGTATTGTACTTGCCATAAGCACAGCTGGCTGTGTTATATCTCTTACACCAGCCAACAGCAAATGTTTTACTGACCTTTGATGTAATGCTCACCACAAGCACAGCTGTTGGATTCTGGCACCCCTCCAGCCAAGAGAAAATCCTCCAATCATTTTTTGGATTTGTGCTCCATAACAGCATTGATAGCGGTGTCATCAAAAAGGCACTGTACTGCACAGTTGGTTTCATCATCAGACAGGCTCCGTTCTACACATCTGGTTGTGTCATCAGACAGGCACTGTACTGCACAGCCAGTTGTGTCATCAAACAGGCTCTGTACTACACGGCTGGTTGTGCTGGGTGTGTCAAACAGGCACCGCACTGCACAACCTGTTGTGTCATCAGAAAGTCTCTGTACTACACAGCCAACTGTGTCATCAGACAGGCACCGCACTAGACAGCTGGTTGTGTCATCAAACAGACCCTGTATTGCACAGCCGGTTGTATCATCAAACAGGCTCTGTACTGCACAGTTGGTTGTGTCATCAGATAGGCTGTGTACTACATAGCTGGTTGTGTCATCAGACAGACTCTGTACTACACAGCTTGTTCTGTCATCAGACAGACTGTGTACTACAGAGCTGGTTGTGTCATCAGACAGGCTGTGTACCACACAGTTGGTTTTGTCATCAGACATCATTGTACCGCACAGTTGGTTGTGTCATCAGACAGGCTCTGTACTACACAGCTGGTTGTGTCATCAGACTGGCTCTGTACTATACAGCTGGTAGTACTCGTTGTGTCACCAAACAAGCAATGTACTGCACAGCTCGTTGTATCATCAGACAGGCTCTGTACTACACAGCTGGTTGTGTCATCAGACAGGTTCTGTACTATACAGCTGGTTGTGCCATCCAACAGGCACTATATTGCACAGCTGGTTGTGTCATCAGACAGGCTGTGTACGACACAGCTGGTTGTCTGATGGCACAACCAGCTCTGTGTGCCACACAGCTGGTTATGTCATCAGACAGTCTCTGTGCTACACAGCTGGTTGTGCTGGTTGTGTTAAACAGGCACTGTACTGCAGAGACAGTTGTTTCATTAGATAAGCACTGCACTGTACTGTGCAGTTGGTTGTGCCTTCAAACAGGCTCTGTACTACACAGCTGGTTGTGTCATCAGACAGGCTCTGTACTACACAGCTGGTTGTGTCATCAGACAGGTTCTGTACTACACAGCTGGTTGTGTCAAACAGGCACTGCACTGCACAGTTGGTTGTGTCATAAGACAGGCACTGCACTGTTGGTTGTGTCATAAGACAGGCACTGACTGCTGGTTGTGTCATCAGACAGGCACTGAACTTCACATTTGGTTGTGTCATCAGACAGGCATTGCACAGTTGGTTGTGTCATAAGACAGGCACTGCACTGCACAGTTGGTTGTGTCATAAGACAGGCACTGCACTGTTGGTTGTGTCATCAGACAGGCACTGTACTTCACATTTGGTTGTGTCATCAGACAGGCACTGCACTGTTGGTTGTGTCATAAGACAGGCACTGCACAGTTGGTTGCGTCATCAGACAGGCACCGTACTGCACAGCTGGTTGTGTCATCAGACAGGCACTGCACTGTTGGTTGTGTCATCAGACAGGCACTGCACTGCACTGTTGGTTGTGTCATAGGACAGGCACTGTACTGCACTGTTGGTTGTGCTGGATCTCCTGCACCATCCTTGATCAACTTTTACTGTAATGCTCACCACAACGTTCTGTCCTCTGTACCAGCCAACCACAAATCCTTGACAGACTCTGTATGTAGCACTCTAGAGCTGCATTTTATGGTGTGATTAATGTATTTAATCTAATTGATTTATTGACTGTTTAAATGGATAACTGATTTATTAAATAGACTATTTAAATAGTTGTCACATCTTTTATCTTTAATCACTGACAAAGAGCTAGTCTTGAAAGCTTTGTGCGGTTTATGCTATTTTTATTAAAATATGTTTATTTGGTGGATTAGTGTCCTCTTTTTGTTATGCTAGAAATAAAAAGGCAGTCTTTGATGCTGGTTGAACCAAGTATTTCATTTACATCATAAAACGGTTACTAGGCACCTCTACCTCAGCTGTTATAAATGGAAAAAGATATTCATGATGGTATCAAAACGGAAAAGCACTCTTTGCTACAAGCTGGACAGTAAAGCAGTACACAAACTAACCCACTAATGATTTAATACTACTCACCTTTACTACCTTTATATTACTTTAGAAATATCTACAAAGAGTAACGCTGAAGTGGGTACTAAATACCAAAATGCTTTCAGATCATGTTCACCAAGGAGTGTTGAAAGTCTTTACTGTGGTCTCTCTCACTCTCTCCAGTTGGTTGGCAACAGACAGAGAGAGAGAGAGAGAGAGACAGAGAGACAGAGAAACAGGGAGAAGTCATACTTCATACCCTTCAGAAAATTCATGCTGATGCAAAACCTGTTTTTCCATCAACATTCTAAGTTTGTAAGGGCAATATTTAACAAGTGTCCCTTTTTTCGGCCTTTGTCCAGATTTCTTAACTCTAAGAGGTTGAGAGGTATGCTGCAATCCTTCTCTTTCAGTCTGATAAATACAAATAAAATTAATTTAAACTGACAGATCCACATTACGTGGCCACAGAAAATAACAGCATATTCATCACTGTCTTACAATCTAGACATGTGAGGTGGTAATGTGATGCCATTCATCCAATATTTTACAGCAAGATGTGAAAAGTGCAAAGGATTTTAATGAATTCTCATCTGGAAAGCTGAAGCAAGAAAGGCTGCACTGTGACAGAGTACATTAAGAATAGATCACTCATTTTCATTATTTTAAACAAAAGAAAGTGTAGCATATAAAGTTCTAATTTAAACCAGATGGAATTTCCAGCTATAGATGAAGTACAAAAGTCAGCTTTACCCAGTGTGAACTGCTAAGCCTCAATGAGATTCTCCTAAAATGGTCCCCGACTGTCAATCGGATCAACATGCAATGGCTTTCAGTTGACAATTACTATAGTTTAACTCAACTCAAGCATCATAAATCTTGAATCTTGACTTTCCCACACCACTTCACTGTAGAAAGTGCCTAAGCACTCACTTAAAAACTCAGGGGATCGACTAGTGCCTTGATTTGTGTTAACGACGTTCAGGCCTGCATTTAGCCTGTTGCTGCTTCCCCTTCTGTTGATGCTCTAAATATGGTTGGGACTGTATGAACTCCCCTCTTCTGTGGAGGATATTCCTACCAGTCTCCATTCACAGAGCTTTTGACAACTAACATCTTTGTGAAGTTGGCCAAGCACCTCTTTTCATGTTTGACAAAAAGTAGCATGGATGAACTGCTGACATGTGACTATTATCAGCACCGTGGTCTTCTCTGAAACAGTATAGGTAATATCAGTACAGATCTTGCCAAATAATCTGATGACCCTACAAATGTTTATTAAGATTTTAAGATATGCAAATGCTACACTTAGACAATAAAAACGAATGAGATAACATACAAACTGTGCAAGAAAACAAAAGTAGAAACTGGCAGCTGTTGGGCTTTAGGGGTGAAAGCTGTTATGTAGACAGTACACTACACAATGATGTACGTTATTTGCTGATAAAAAAACTGAATTCTAACAACTGGAGAAATAATATACCACCAAAGAAATATCAGTGATAGTCCTTGACACTATATTAGTTTAGTTACCCTGTTAACTAAAACAAACAAATATGTGAATATCTCCATGAATACAGAATGACAAGGGATACCAGGAATCTTGGAAAATACAGACGGTACAGTGAAGTAGCTGTTTAAAAAAAAGAAACAAAAGAAAAGATGGACAAGATTGAAAAAATGGGCATGCAACCAAGAATTTAAAATTATTGAAAGTGGCAATATTTGATTTAAAATGTGGCAAATACCCAAGGAAACCTGCTGAAAGATGCTTAAATCTGCAATCTTCAACTTCACCGCATGTGAGGAATGCTTATAAAAAGAAAGATGGAGGAAAAGTCACATGAGAGAACAAAGACTCAGCACAGATGGATGGTGGCTGTCGCAGGACAATCTGAAAATAAGGAACAAGTACATTTATCCATACACAAAAATACACATTTTTAAACTAACAATTCATTTTCTGTCTCTGAGCTGCAAGGCCTGATATTCAGTCATAACTCCCAGTTACGGTACAGAGTTAAAGTTCTCACTGTAGGTTTACTCCATGTACTCCATTTTCAATTCCCACAGACATACTGGTTAGAATGGATACAGGTTACTGCTAAGATATATTGCATTTACCACTGTCCTTTTGGTTTGGGACAGTGACAAAGAAATACAATATACTGGCACAGCATTCTAGTACGACATACTTAATTCAGAAAAAAGACCTGACTTCCTAAAATGAGATTACACTTACCTACTGAAACCAAGGTTTCATAGTTCTGAACCATCACTTCCCTGTGAAGGTCCTTGTCTTGTTTTCTTAACAACTTCCATTCTTCCTCTGAGAACATGACAGCAACATCTTCAAAGGTCTCTGGAACCTGTAAAGGATATACAATGTGCAAAATCTTTTTTTTTTTTTTTTTTTTTGAAGGTTTGCAGCCAAATCTGTAGTTTTCTAACAGAAACCATTGGTGTTTGATACAAGCAGTGCAGTGAAAATGTTACAAGATTAAAATGGTAACTTCATTAACAAAGTAAATATGCCAAAGTGAATACTTTGCTGACAGCACTTCAGCAGATGTGTACGACATATTATTAGGTACAAGGGACTCTCCTAGGTCCTTGTAATATAAATTCAAAAGGAAAAGAGACTGGATAGTAAGTAGTGAGGACAGGTTTGTATCTAACAAAAGAGTAAAGAAAACTGCAGCTGCCAAAGTAGTTGGAATAGAATAGCAGGATATCTGCACTAATGATTCCAGCCTCTCGTACATTTTTTTTTTTTTTTTTTTTGCAGAAGGGAGCAAAATTAAGACACTAAATTATAAGGAACCTTAATCTTGGATCACAATAGCAAGATTCATGTATAAACTCTACTGGGCTACTGTGAAGCACATCAGTTGTATCAAAGCTGCTACATTATGATGTTCACCCATGGATGCCTGACTCATGGATGGCTGTAACACTACAGTGGTATGAATTCTAAAGACTAGAAATGTTACAGCTGTCTTAAAAAATAATAAATGAAAATGTGGTAGGCAGAGGTGTTGTCTGATGTGAATTAGCCACGTACTATGCCCCAGGGCCTAACTCTGGGATCAAAAGAGCATGGTGCAGTGATTCAAAGACATACTGTATGTTGCTCCGTTAGTGCAGAACAGTGGGACTGACCACGCTACTTTGGGTAAGAAATGTGTCAGAGTAAACTGTGGGTGGAGGACTGCCTGGTTGACCTTGGACTAAGCTGAAAGGATGAGTGTGGGAAGGGAAAAATTAGGGAGATGTGCTTTCACGCCATCTTATCTATTAGAATGCATTATTTAATGAAATGGTGACAAAACTGGTCTCATCATAGGTATCAAGAATTCAGTGGCACTGTGAGGGTGTAACCATGTTAGTATGACAAGGAACACACAGCAGGATATTTGTACAATTCCACTTTTCAGACTTGTCAAAGACACTACAGGTTCATAGATAAGTACCGGGCTACCTGCCCTTGAGAGCCATTTTCTGCCTAGCAAGTTTTCCTTTTGGTGCTTGAATTAACCTGTCCCATTTGGTGTTTGACTGGCTTTACTCATCCCATGTTCGATAATTATATATTACCCTTAGTGAGAATAACTGGGATCATACTATAGATGATTTGAGACAGACCGATGAATGGGATAAAGCATTTATTAGCAGTTGCTGTCCATTAGTAGTACAATGGGCATTCCTGGGCCAAGTTTTGTATTACTGATCCTCAGATCCAAGCTGTGCTTGAATATGGACAGGGATGAGCTCCAGATGGGTCTATATCACAATGTCGAACTTACAAAAGTTTGATTGTTGTAATATCGAATCCTAAAGTCGAAAAGCCAACAAAACCGAAAGACAGAAAGATGTTCTGTGACAAAAAAAATAAACTTACACAAACTAAATTGGGGGGCATTGCCTCCCACACCTCCCAATGTGGGGGGCTGTGCCCCCCACACCCCCCTATTAAATATACCAACTCCGAGATCACACCACAGTGGAGGAAATAGCAAAGCCCAGAAAATGGCCCACCGATTTCTTTCCCTGGGAAAAAAGTCGATGTGCCCTGGCTTTGCTATTTTCCATTTTTGTACTTTAGGGGTCGATATTACAACGTTCAAACATGTTTTAGTTTGACGTTGTAATATAGATCCGTTCCAGATCAGTGGTAAACTCTGCAAGATCCTTCCAAACGGTTCTACTGATGTTGCAGAAAAGGTTTAGGTCCCTGTATTTCTGATGCCATTGGACTTGATGATCTGCAGTACCACCATCAGTATTGGATCAAAGGGTGCCTTGTATGGTAGACACAGGTCACCTTTTAGCAGTCTGTAGGATACAGAGTATAGAGACAGGGCTTTGTGTTGGTCCACTTAAGACACATTGTTTCTGCCTTGTGTCATTTTAGTAAAGTGTGATGGTGGGCATTCCAGTTGTTGCACGAGTCTGGACAGACACATGAAAATGTGGGAATTATATTCAATGATTAGCTTAATGAGGAATGTGTAAATGGGGGAAAATGCAACTCTAGACCTAGACAAAATCCCTGTCTCTATGACATGCACAATACAGAAGAACGTTTTTACGACAGTAGATACATGTTGGTTGAAAGTTATGTCACTCTGCACACAAGTTCCCAAATCCTGAACAACTGGGTCCACTCCTAGGGATTCACTGTCACTGTGTTAGTGTCCCATTCTCACTGTGTTAGTGCCTCACTGTCATTGTGTTAGTGCCCCATCATACCTGACTTCCCAATGGATAGGATAATGCATTTTCCGGTATTTAGTTTCAGTCCTTGACTCTGACACCAGTTATTTGTTTGAAACAAACCTTCAAGCGAGATTGGTAAATCACTTGGGGATACAATGGCTACTCCTAGATTGCAGCCATCTGCAAACTTAGTCAGCCAAAGCCCTTGGTATTGGCTTTTACTTCACAAAAGTAGATGCCAAATAGGAGAGGTCCCAGCATTGAACCCTGGTTCAGGTGAGACAGAGTGAAGTTGTGGCCACTGGATGAATTTTAACTTAATCCTAAGGATCAGTGATCTCATAACAGTCCCTTAACAGCCACAGTGTAGAACTTGCAGCCCCATGCATGCGGTTATAGGGTTCCACAGTGCAGAGCTTGCAGCCCCATGCATGCAGTTATAGGGTTCCACAGTGCAGAGTTTGCAGCCCCATGCATGCGGTTATAGGCTTACACAGTATAGAGTTTGCAGCCCCATGCATGTGGTTATAGGGTTCCACAGTGCAGAGCTTGCAGTCCCATGCATGCAGTTATAGGGTTCCACAGTGCACAGCTTGCAGCCCCATGCATGCGGTTATAGGGTTCCACAGTGCAGATCTTGCAGCCCCATACATGCGGTTATAGGGTTCCACAGTGCAGAGTTTGCTGCCCCATGCATGTGGTTATAGGGTTCCACAGTGCAGAGCTTGCAACCCCATGCATGTGGTTATAGGGTTCCACAGTGCAGAGCTTGCAGCCCCATGGATGGGCTTATAGGCCTTGCCCTTTAACATGATAACTTTTTGGTGACTGTCACATATGATTGTTCATCTCAACCACATGAACTTTGACAAGTCTGTAGACACAACTGAAGCTGTAAGAGCAGTACTAGAAACCTACAGCTGTAAATAGAAAAGTGGGGAAACAGCAGCAGAATAAGAAGTTTTGTGCAGATGACCAAATGCAGTAATGTACTGTGTATAAAAAGGCGCTGAAGGTGAAGGTACAAAACAGCATATAAGAATATAACTTTAAGCTTGTAAAGTAGGAGTAAAATGAGATAAAGGGGGGATGCGACATTATCATCACTTTCAACTTAAATTTTAACTTACAAATAATGCTAAATATTCTTTCCTTTCACACCATAACTGCTAAAATCCTACACAACTCCTTTTACTTTAAGTAATGGCTGGCAATGCACTTTTCTGACAACGTGAATTCAACACTTAAATAAAACCTTATTATATAGCACACATTTTTGTCCTCTGGATTATCAACTGAAAGGATTCTTAGGATTAGTTTGTTTACCCAGGCAAGTTCAAGCAGATAATGAGGGAGTTTGGAGGACTTTAAATAGTGTGTGATGAATGCGTGTGTGTGTGTGTGGGGGGGGGGGGGGGTTACTAAAAGGAATGTGTGCAAAGGAGATGAAGAGTGGTAGTTAGGGTCTCCATTACTGAACACTAAACTCCTCGCGAGAACTCATTTCTCTGCCCCCCTTTTAATCTTCTGCTGTTACCCCTACATTTGCATACCAGTATCTTACTGCCAGCATGGAGGGTTATTAAACATTATAGCATCGAGTTATTTTCCTGCTCTGTGTATGCATGTATATTGGTACTTGACTCATTTCTAACAACCTTGTGACCACTCTTGTAACTCTCTAATCGACCCACACTTTCAAGTGTCCATGGTACTGTTTCAGAAACCAAATCTGCTTTTAGGGCCTGAAAAAGTCCATAATGGAATGTTAAACTATATGCACCCTAGCAATAAAACAAGCAGTGTACCATTTATAACACTCCCCCCTTAACAGTACCAAAGTTCTAACACCAGCCTGTATCCTACTTTTCCCAACCAATTTATGACCCTCACACTACATTTTTTCCCCACCTCCATGTTCCCCAGTTTATACAACACTAATAACCTTACAGGTATCATTGCCAACACCTAAACTGTTGACAAGGGTAACAGACACATACCACTGTCACATATATCACATGCCATAACATACTAAGTAGGAGGCTGCATGACACAGGTCTTTACTAACTATAGTCACTGTGCAAATAAGCCAGCTTCCTCTCTATCACAGCACATGTTGTAACAAGGTAAGTACCATGTTATCTGATCTACAACTTTACTGATCATATTTTACTTATGCAATAAAATCCATGCACACATAAGCAACATTATTTAAGATGACACACTGGTCATGACAAAAGGGGTACATAAACTGCTGATACATTTGCTATACTACTTTCGTGACTGATACAATGCCTGAAGGGACTGTAACAAAATGACATGAAGAAAACAGAATCTATATCTTGGTCCTAAGGCTCCAACCATAATAAAAAAATAAGAAAAATCATCAACAACATGAAAAAAACTAGACATCGTTCTGACCATGATAAATGTAGAAGGATAATGGAAAAGCAGAAGGAAGAAATAATACCATTGTTGGAGAACAGCAATTTGACAGCGATTGTTAAGGCAAGTTGGACTGGTACAACTCAGTATAGTTCCATAACATCTGTCACTGCAGTCATAACATCTGTACAGAATATCAAACCATACATGAAAGGTGGGAGGAAGGCCTCAGCCAAAACTGACTAAAGGACAGTCATACCCAGCCCACTCAGACTTACAGAAGTCCAATATGAAAAATCTAAAGGTGAATGCAAGATAAACCTATTGCATGAAATGCCCTTCCAAGAGACAGTGAATGAATGCTAGAGATCTAAAAAGTCTCTGAATCCTGGTGAAAAAAGACTTTACATATACATTTGAAAGGAACACAGATTTTCTCGCAAGTTTAGAATTCCTTATCTCTACTTTAGATGTTTTAAACTTTAATAATATTAAAACAAAAGACAGGGATTGAGTGAGGAAGGGAAATGTAAAACATAAGGGGGAAAGGGGTCCAGCCAGGCAATACAAAGAAAGCTATCATAAATAATAGCAATCTGATGCAAGAAAGTCAAAAATGTTCCCAAATCAGGCACATAAGCAGTAGTCATCAAAAAGTGCCTTAACTATCCAGCCAAGTCTCTGCATTCACATCAAGTTTGGTTCATGGGATAGTAGGTCAAGAAATGGGACCTTTTCCAACATCACAGAACTCTATCCATGAGGGAAAAGTTCCAAACTATTTCTCTTCATTCCTTAATGTTTGAGGAAGCGATCCATTTGCAAGCTTTAGTGAATTATTTGTGAACTAATGTCAACAATCCCCATAGTAATCTAGTTTCTACACAGTGTCAACGATCCCTACAGTAATCTAGTTTCTACACCAATGTCAACAATCCCCACAGTAACCTAGCTTCTACAGCAGTGTCAACGATTCATACAGTAATCTAGTTTGTGAAATGGGATTGATTAGAGACAGACAACCCTACAAACACAGCTTCAATGAGACAGAGAATGAAAATTCCTCATCCAAAGCACACCGATAGCCTGCCATGACGTCTTCCCATAAATCAACCACTGCAATCACATAGAAAAATGTAGTTGAACATCTCTACAAGTGATCAAACTGGCCAGGGTGCACATGGGCCAATCTGTCAGGGCAGAAAAAAACAGGTGCCGATATCCTAGTATTTATTTATTTGTATTTGCTTGCTGGGAGGGTCCAGCGTGGTCATCCATGATCCCTTTTCAGTAGGGGCCTGCGGAAACTCTTCCAAAATTATATTTAATAAGACAAAAAATATAAAAAGATTATAGTAGACACTTTGTGAGTACAAAGAATATTTGATGTATAGTGATTACAGATTCAGCATAGATGTGTGTGCCAAGAAGCAGTTGTTCTATACATTCATACTAAGCTATCAGTCTGTAGACTATTACAAGCATAGTCAATGACCAGGGTTCAGAATCAAACCCTGTACCTTGCACCTGTGAAGTAAAGACCTAACTATTATGACAAACCCTCCCTCTCTCCTGTCAAAGAAGGAAGAGTATAAAGGAAATTATAGACAAGAAGGGAAACAGTACATTGTGCAAGGTGAACCTACCATAACAGTAGATGTTTGACCAATCACTGCTGCAGTAGCCTTAGCTATATGGGTTATACCCAGCCAAGGCTATAAGAGCCGGACAGGTTTCAAAGCTTCAGGGCACCTTCCATACACACATTAATCAGAAGGTGCTCCCTCCCTCCACCCCCCCCCCTGTTTTTTGGTGTATTTTTATGCTAGGGTATGGACATTTACTTTTCGTTGTTTCTAGCATAGCCCTTTCAGGGCTCAGCCTCCCACTCTCTCTCTGCTGGCAGGAAAAATCTGAAGGGTTTAATGCTCAGACTTGTACTTTAGTCAGCTCAGCTTGAGCTGCTTGGCAGTATGGGTGCATGGAAGATGATCTGAAGCTTTGGAAACTGGCCAGCTGTTATAGCCTTGACATGATATAGTCTATGTAGCCAAGGCTACTGCAGTAGTCATCAATGTGCCTGACATACAAGGCCATGTCCAACCCGGAATTAATGGACATGCTCCACCTCAAAAAATCCAAATCCACCAAAACCACTAGAGCAAGCGACTTAAACCTTAGCACGGATATAAATAGGACGTGCTGGAGGGATAGATTTATCACTCAGAGACTCCCTATGCTGTGGAATAAAATCCCGGTCCATGTGAGGCAGAGCACCTCGCTGACTCTGTTCAAGAGAAATCTAGACCTGTGGATGGGAGATCGTAGGTTTACCCCGGGAATCATCTCTGTGTCACTGCTGGACAGAGGCACAACAAACTAATGGGCACAGTATTTTTTCATATAAGGGGTGGCGTAAGCCACAAAAATTTGGGCTAGGCTTATAAATGCCTTAGGGCAGATAGCCTAGTATAAACCTATGAACCTATGATGACCATCTTAGGGTAGGCCAGTTGTAGAAGAGCTGGGATAGGAGTAGAAGTATAAGAAGAGAAAGAGATCAAGAGTTAAATGACACAGAATCAAAAAACTCAAATGTGTAAAATCTAAATGGTAGAGTGTAAAAGTGAGCAAGGATGGCTGCATTATTAATCCGTAGTAAGACCGAACCTGGAGCAACTGCTGGAGACACAAAGAACAGGACATTACCAGATTCACCCAAAATGGATAATATAAATTCAACACTTTCTGAAAATTGCCCAGGGAGTAAATTAACCACATCCCTAAGAACCATGTACAAGTTAAAGGTAGACATACTTTTGTGTGTTAATCTGGTTTCTGGCTTACTTCTGAACACTTACTCTGGCTGTCTCCATTTGATTTTCCCTACTGTTGTGTGCTTACAACTTGGTGGCTTTTGCTTTGCCCTCCTCTTAATAAATTTGTTATTGGACACTCCTCCCAGTCCCATCGCATCAGCTCTTTCTACTGAGTACATTGTGACTATTTGGGTAGGCCCACAGCCTTAACTCTTAACTTTGAATTATCTTCTGTTTCCTCACTTTTCCTACTTTCATATTTTTTTTGCTTTTGCTGCTATTCTTAAAAGTGTTCTATTGCATTTATACCACCTCTTTTATTACCGCTTGTTAGTAGCCTGATTACATGGAGAACAATGTTCATAGGTGTTTACTAGGCTAACGACCACAAGGGCCTGTTTAAGCTTAGCCATGCATCTCAAATCTCTGACGAGTTCTGATACCCTTGATAAGTGTAAGCATGGGCCTGGGAGATGAACCATTTACAGGTTACCTGTTTGCGCCATAGACATGGGTGCCAAACCAGGAATGAATTTCCGGTTTCCCACATAATTGTCCAAGTTGCACTTGAATTGGATTAGGGAGGAACTCTGCTTCACATGGACGGGGAGCTTGTTCCACAGACTGGGTAGTCTCTGGGATACATACTTATCTCTCCAGCAGGTCCTATTTATATCACAGGCAAGGTTTAAGTCTTTAGAATGGGTAATTCTGGTACTGTTTGTTTTGTGGACATGCAGGAGGCCCATCAGAGTGGAGTCTGACAATGCCCTGTATGCCAGGCATAGATCTCCCCTCAAAAGCCTGTAGGAGAGAGAATATAGGGATAGGGCCTTGAGGTGGTCGGCATAGGACATATTACTTATGCCCTGTATTCTTTTAGTGAGACATTCCAGTTGTTGGATATGCCTGGTTAGGTACATACCAAAGGGGGCATTGTACACAATTGTTTTACCACATTGCTGCTTTATACTGTTTTATTGCTGTCATGACTGTGGTTTTAGGCATTTTAAATTTCAAATACCTTTGCACTTAGCATTGACTAGAATCAGTCTTATGCAATCTAGACTTGCCTTGTATCACTTGAGTGCTAAAACCAGCTCTTCACTGAGATACCGAAAGATCTCAGGCATCCATTGCTCCAAACTAATTATAAGTGCCTGTTTCTGCTCTTATATTGCACTCTTAATTAGTATTTGAATTTGTCTGTCTGTCTGAATTGTTAGACCTGCTTTTGGACACATTTTACTGCATACTGTACTGGTTCGGCTGTAGCATAGCTCAATTCCAGGCTTGTGTTTCTGGTCGGCTTTGTAAACTCTGAGCATCAAATTCAAGCCATGTTTGTTGGAGAAAGCTTTTCTGTACCCTTGTGGGAGGAGAGTGCTGTCTGGGTCCCATCTAATCCAGCATGATTGGACTAGAGCTCAGAGACTACATCTTTATTGGCTAGTTTGAGTTAATGGGTTATTTCTTGTTTTATATAAGCCACACGTCTCCGCTTCTTGTGTGTTGTGCACAATTGTGCACTGCCGTGTAGTGGTAGTTACCTTTGGTGGTTATATTAGCAAACGTTTTGCTTGTTATATTTTATTAATCATTAAATATTATGAAGAGGAGAAATTAACAAAAAGTAATGCAGCATCACATATGCCATCAATTTAGGAAGAATGGAGTAACGAGGTGGTACATGGCAATTTTTTTCTTTTTCAATAAGTGTGATGTAAATGCTGGTTTATGATAACATCATTGTTTTAATGCTGCAGCTATCTGATTGAACATAATATCATGTTGCGTTATATTTACTGTGATGTAGCAATGCCAACACAAGATCATTTTTTAAAACAGTGTGCATATGGGATTTGGTAAAACCTAACAAAATCCAGCAGGTAATCCATCGGGGCCCACTGTCCTACTAGGTTTCAGAACCATGACTACTTTGCTCCAGTTCATGCCTACCAAACTAAGTGTCCAGAGAAGATCTGAAAGAATTTGAGTGACATGTAAAACTCAGCCTGACCAATGAACTCTGTGAGAAGAGAAACATCACTCTGACAATCATAGGAAATGACTTTTTCAGCTGCTTTTGGAAAAGTGATAAAACACACCTAGAGGAGAAAGTACAGTTGTGTTAGGAAGCTACCATAACTGTACAGGTTCAAGTACACTTACTGTTGAAATACTGACTCCTGGGATTTCCTACCTGCAGGAGCTCAGAGGCTAGCCTGAATACCAGAGCTCTCAACTGCCACCTTTGGCCTGCCAGACTCACTTCCCTTCTGATGTCAGGATATCTGTGGTAAAAAGGGTAAGCAGCTGCCACCATCTTCAGGATGTTCTTGCCTAAGAATGTAAACCATAGTTTTCTAAGTTCCAGAGTATGACTTGTACAGTTCTAGTCCAATCTGGTGCTGGGGGGACTGTGCCATCTTCAGAAGGACTTAAACAGGGAGTGGCACAAGGTGAACAGTGTACCCACCTTGACCCAAGGTCTCAGTACAGAAGAAAGAGGGGATGGAGGGAACTAGTACTGCAACAGAAAATCTACTCAAACATCCACAATTATGCAAAGTTCTTAAGTGTAATATGCTCTTTGCAGTTGACTGTTGCAGTGCTGAATCCTGGGATGACTCCTACAGAGAGCCAACGTTGAGTGGATGACTTGTAATAATAGCAAAAGATGCAAAACACTGCAAGACGGCTGAGACAAACCCTGGTCTGGCCTTGAACATGGCCCCTAAATTGTAATGCTTGACAAAAGTGAATCCTGATGAGCATGCTTTTGCTTCAATAAGGGCTTGAGTGGAAGCCCACCTCAGGAAAGGAGCGATGGCAGCCATGGCCAAAGTAAAGTGAGTCCTGACCGAGCATTTTTTTCAAGGTACAGGTAATAAAAGGGAAGACAATTAGCAATCATTTTGGAAATGCTTAGTTTGATACGTTTTCTTTCCTTTCCCTTTGTAAAATCAGCAAAAAGCTGGTCTGACATTTTTTTCTATACAGCTAAAATCTGAGCTTCCAAAACTCCTCAACTCCTTATCTTCTGTGAGGGGAAGAAAACTGGCAGATGAATGGCCTGGTTTTAGACAAGTGGCTCACTACCTTTGGCATGAAGGAAAGGTTAGTGACAGTGATAGGTCATCCACACTATTAACCACAAGGTCCTAAAGTTAGGATTATGACAGACCCCCCTGCCATGGGGCAGAATGTCTACATGCTGGGGTAGCATCAGGATTTCTCCTTGGCTAGGCTCAGTAAAGGAAGGGCCAGTGTTGCTTGAGCCAAATGAATGCTATTAATATCAGCCCTGCCCTCTCACTCCAGTCTTCTGCAGTAACCCAGGGATAAGGAGAAAGGAAGGGGAAATCATAAAGAAGTAGAGCCATCCATGGAATGGAGCAAGTGTCTGTCACCTATCTCGCCTTCTCTGGGATCTTGGTGTAACACATCTTAAAAAGTCTGTGTCCTGGAGACGCAAAAAGGTCTCTTTGTAGCATGCCCACTTAAGAAACATATTTAAGAAAACTTCCCCTTTCAATATGCATTTCTTGGAGTAATATAATGACATACTTACTTAGCCTGCCAGGATGTTGTCCTGTCCGGGAATGTAATGAGCTGTCACAATCAAACCTGAGTTCTGGCCCACTTCCTACATCTGAAATTCCAAGCTGCAGAACAGGTAAGGGTGTGTAATGCTTTGAGTTTATGGACCACATGACCGTGACATTATCTGGTTTGATTGTCAGGGTTCCTGGCTGCCATGTGTGCTTAAAAGTGATAGCTAGGACTGCCATCACCATTTATCTGCCTCCTGCACATCTCCTTGTCCCAAGTGCCCTGAATGCGGGCTGTTCTGCATTGAACAGAAGAGGCTTTGTTTTATGACTTTTGATTGGCTGGTATGCTGACATAGGAGCCAATCAAAATTGCCGGTTGCTTGAGTTCCGGATAACGAGGAGTTTACTAAACATATCTTTCAAAGCTGTTACACATAACAGGTGGGAATAATAACTTCTTATCATAATGGCAGCACTTTCCATAGTATCTTTGAATGTGAATGGTCTCACAAATACATATGTAAAAGAAAGAGTACTGAACTATATTAAGAAATGCAGAGTTCAAACAGCATTGCTACAGGAGATACATTTAAAAAGAACCGAGCAAGTGAATAAGATAAAGAAAGGATTTCAGGTAGTTATTCATTGAAATATCTGGGGAAAAGGAAAGGGGAGTGTTTATATAAATTGCTAGTGGAGCTCAAACAGTGATAAAAGGAGGAAAACATATAATAATGGTAGATTTGTAGTAGTAAGGGGCTACTGGCAAGGGAGGAGGATTACATTGTCAAATGTGTGTACTCCACTTAAAACTGTTAAAGTGCAGCTTAAGAAAATTCTGGCAGAAATAATCAGCTTTCAGCAGGGAATATTACTTATAAGTGGGGACTGAAGTTTGATTTGCAACAGTGAGGATGTGTCCGCGGGGCCCAGAAGGGAAAATATACAAAAAAGAGGGTATACCTTTGAAGACATTTATGAAAATATTTAGTATGGAACATGTGAATTCAGTAGTAAGAGCTCAGAGAGAATCTACACATTATTCCCCAAAGCACAAAAACTGGGCTAGATGAGACAGAAATTATATTTCACAGGAATATATGCATATAATTGAAAAGGTTTGATACACACTCAATAACTATTTCAGATCACACACCAATAATAAATAAAATAAAATGCAAGGCAATGAAATAAAAATGAGCCAATGACACTTCCCTCACCTATCTGTTAAACAGAGAGAACTTTAAGAAATGGGTAGTGGAAATTATTCAGGAGTTATTAGGGAAGATAGAAATTTCTTCAAAAAATGTAGCAATGGAGTGCAAAATAGGGTAGAAATAAAAGAAAAAGAGGTATGGTTATGAAGTAACAACTATTGAGAGGAACTGACAAAGGTTAAATTATTGCATAATAGGGGGGATCTCGCAGAATAAGAAGAGGTGCAACTGCAGAGTGTTAAAAGATGCAGCTAGAAAAAAATGCTATTAAGCAACTTTTTTGATAATAACTCCACAACTCAAAACCTTCTAGCAAAATTGCTCAGACAACAGAATGTAGATAGAGTTGTTGTCCAATTTAGAGAGCCTATAATAACTAAAATAACCATAGATCTTGTAGAGATATTGGAAATAATTCAGAAATGTTATGAAAGTCTGTATAAAGCAAAGAAATGTGGAAATCAAGAAAAAAGTACAAATGGAAATGTTTATGGAATATTTAAATGTGCCAAGGTTAGAGGTAGATGAGGCTCAATTATTAACAGTTAAGATAGGAGGAGATTAGATAAAAATGACAATGTATAACCAATCTGCAGGGAAGTCTCCAGGAATAGATACTATTCCTCTGGAAGTTTGGAAGCTAGGAGGGTAAAAAACTGATAAAGATCTGAAAGGTTTTGTTTAACCGTATTTTAAAAGAAGGTGAAGGACCAACATCCTGGAAGAAAAAAGTGATGGCTGTAATATCTAAAGAGGGTAAAGACCCATCAGACCCAGGTTCATATATGCCCATTTTGATTCTAAACTATGATTATAAAGTGTTTATGTCTATAATGGTTAAAAGAATGTCAAAGTCGATGCCAAAAGTAATAGATATGAGTCAATGTGGTTTTGTAGATGGGAGGCAAAGATATGACAACATTAATAAAGTAATGATGATCCAGAGGGAAGCACAATGTAAGAAAATGCCACTGTTGTTGGTGGGTCTTGATGCAAAGAATGCATTCAGTAGATTAAGTTGGAATTTTCTGACTAGGGCAATGGAAGCATTTGCATTCCCTGACACAATGAGAATGTTAATTAGGAGGATATATGAGGAATCATAGGTGAAAATTAAAGTGGATGGCATTCCTCTCTGACGAGTTTTGTTTGAACAGAGGAACCAGGCAGGGGTGCGCTCTTTCCCTTTTCTTATTTATGTTAAACTTAGAACCATAAGCAAAGAAAATAAGGGAGTCAGAGATTCAAGGATATGATTGGTATGATAACCAAGAAAAGTTGGTTTTATTTGCAGATGATATTTTGTGCACAATAAAACCAGAAAAGCATATTTCAGTGTTGTGGAACATTCTGAGACAGTTTTAAATCTCTTCGGGGTGCAAAAGTTAATAAAGATAAAACAAATAGAAAAGCTGTAAACTATGTACCCAAGCAAGAATTAGTCCAGCAATATCCATATTTATGAGGAAATGATAAAATGAAGTATTTGGGTTAAAAAGAATTCTGTTATGGCAGCTAATGATATCTGGGAAAAGACTAAACAAGAAAATACAAAAACTGAATAAATTAGAAGTTCTGTTTTATGGATATGGATAGCAAGATACAAACAATGAAACATTTTTAGTGCCTTAGTTTTACACACAGGTCAGGCATATTTTTACCAACCATAGGAGAAGCTGTGCACAGCAACTAATAAAGAGGTGTAGGATTTAATCTTGGCGAGGGCGGCCACGGTGGTGCAGCGGTTAGCATTGTCGCCTCACAGCAAGAGGTTCTCTGGTTTGATCCTCGGCTGGGGTGCCTTCTGTGTGGAGTCTGCATGTCCTCCCTGTGGTCGCGTGGGTTTTCTCCGGGTGCTCCGGTTTCCTCCCACATCCCAAAGACATGCTGTAGGTGGATTGGACATTCTAAAATTGGCCCAAGGTGTGAGTGTGTGGGTGTGTGTGCCTTCTGTGGAAGGTTGGGTGCCGGGCTGGCAACTCGATACCGTAAAACTCCACTGCCAATCATGAGTGGACAGGTGATCTGCTGTGGTGACCCCTAACTGGGAAAAGCTCGAAAGCAAAAGAAGAAGCAGAAGGATTTAATCTGGGAGAGAAACAGGGCAAGAGTCAAGTGGGAAAAGTTTATCCTTCCAATAAAACAAGATGGTTTTGGGTTACTTGATTTTAAAGACTATTTCAGAAATACACAAGTTAAGGCTCCTACACATAGCACAAGTAGAAAGCTATAATTTAAAGTGGAAAGGGATGAGGATGACATGGGGAACCTCAAGAAATACAAGAGACTGGGAATTTGTATGCAAGCCCTTAAGAAACAAACAATAATTATATAGACTATTATATTCATAAAGTAGCAGAAAGTATATCAAGAAGTAAGCCAACACTGAAATGGAGAAAGGAGATTCTGCAAATAGGGGTGACTGCAATTAGTGGTACAGAAAATAAGGAAGAGGGGGCTGGAAGTTAGTGGAGAAAACTGGCAAAGGAGCCAAGGTATTGGAAGCAAATAATTAAAGAGGGAAAGATAACAGAATGGGAAAAGGCCAAGAATACATTTGTACTGCAGGCTGGAGACTGTCTTCCCTGTCAAGGATTGATATCAGAGTACAGACAAAGAGAAAGAAATAAGGGGATCCTGACTGAAAGACCAGGACTGGTAGAGTTTTTAGTAGAATCTAAAAACAGAACCTGCTTTTAAAAAAGAGATAAGTAGCAGGGCATATAAAATACTGCAGGATAACAACAGGAATCAGAAGAGGTCCGTAAAGATTGGGAAGAGAGACTGGATAATTCACAAATAATGGGAAGATATATGTATGGCTCACAAATAAGCAACAAAGTCTAGCAGCTTTAAGATTTTGGATTGGAAATGTTTACAGAGGTATTTTTCAACTTCACTAATACATGTCTTGCTACCCAACCTGCTGTTTAGCCATGTATCTATGCCTCATAGCATTTGAATGTCTAAGCATTGTGAATTATGAGATCTGATTGTATTCTATGTTCACATTTTCTGATATGTCTTTGCCAACCAGATGTAAATCTGCACATTGTGTATATCGATATCTGCCTGTATTCTTTGTCTATATTTTTCTAAACATGTCTGCCTGAGTTTATCACTCAGTAATGTATGTACTGTCTCTTTTTTGATATGTGGAGCTTTTCTCCCCGGGCCTCCACTGAAAATTGACATATATGCAGTTGGACTATCCCAGTCAACAAATGTAAAAATAAATAAATAAATAAAATCTTGCACCCCAAACAGACTTCAAATAATTTTTCCTCAGGTAGAAAACAAATGTTAGAGGTGCAATGCAGAAGAAAGAAGTCATTAGGAACATATATTTGAGTGCAATGAGTTGGTAGACTTTACAAATTCTCTGTAAACTACTCTGTCAGAAATACTGGGTGAGCAAATTGCTGTAACTAAGGAAATAATTTGTTGAGCAGTGATACAGAAATCAGAATTGCCTAGACATTGTCATGCCTTGCTGAGTTTAATTTTGGTGTCGGCCAAAAAAACAATTACTAGAAATTGGAAATAAAAGTCTAAACCAACCATACTAGAAGTTGTGAATATAGTAAAAAAAAATAAAACACTTGGAATGGGATCTTTAGAAAAGGATGGGAGCAAATTACATAGGAAAATGGAAATTGTGGGGGCAATACATACAGAACAGTGTTGGAGCAAATTACATAGGAAAATGGGAATTGCGGGGGGCAATACATACAGAATTATTTCCAATAGCTCTACAAAATCTATGGTTATTTTAGTTATTATAAGCTCTCTAAAGTGGACAACAACTCTATCTACATTCTGTTGTCTGTGTTGGAGCAAATTACATAGGAAAATGGGAATTGTGGTGGTAATACATACAGAACAGTGTTGGAGCAAATTATATAGGAAAATGGGAATTGTGGGGGTAATACATACAGAACAGTGTTGGAGCAAATTACATAGGAAAATGGGAATTGTGGGGGCAATACATACAGAACAGTGTTGGAGCAAATTACATAAGAAAATGGGAATTGTGGGGGCAATACATACAGAACAGTGTTGGAGCAAATTACATAGGAAAATGGGAATTGTGGGGGCAATACATACAGAACAGTGTTGGAGCAAATTACATAGGAAAATGGGAATTGTGGGGGTAATACATACAGAACAGTGCTGGAGCAAATTATATAGGAAAATGGGAATTGTGGGGGCAATACATACAGAACAGTGTTGGAGCAAATTACATAGGAACATGGGAATTGTGGGGGTAATACATACAGAACAGTGTTGGAGCAAATTATATAGGAAAATGGGAATTGTGGGGGCAATACATACAGAACAGTGTTGGAGCAAATTACATAGGAAAATGGGAATTGTGGCGGTAATACATACAGAACAGTGTTGGAGCAAATTATATAGGAATATGGGAATTGTGGGGGCAATACATACAGAACAGTGTTGGAGCAAATTACATAGGAAAATGGGAATTGTGGGGGCAATACATACAGAACAGTGTTTTGGAAGAGGAATGAAGTTTAAGGGACGGCAGAAATTGAATGAGCTATGTAATGGTAGAATGACAATGTCTGTAAATAAGATCATATGTGACATATAATGCTTGCAACTAAAAATATGTCAATAAGGTTTGTTTTCATTTATGTAAATGTAGGACTGCCTTTGTCATAAGTGATAATTCAGTAAAGATGTTTCCTGTATATTACCCCTAATGATAACAAACTGGGATCATACCATAGATAACTGGAGAAGAACCATGCATGGGATAAAGCAAGTGACAGGGCTTTGAGTAGGTCCATGTAGGACAAGTTGCTTAGGCCTTACATCTTTTTAGGACAGTATTTCTGTGAGCACTTCAGTTGTTGCAAGTGTCTTGGAAGATATATACAAAACAGGGAATTACATTTGATGACTGGCCTGATGAGGGTGGAGTTAAGGGGTTGAATAAAATCCATAGAGCTAGAAACAATCCCTTTATTTATAAGCTATGCAATACAGAAGGAGTTTCTTTTGACAATAGATGCATGTCATTTAAAATTTAGGTCACTGTCCACATAAGTTCCCAAATCCCATAAAACTGGGTCACCTCTTAAAGGTGTATTATCAATGTGGTAGATGACTTCACAAGGAATACAAAAGTGCATTTTTTGGTATTTAGTCTCAATCCATTATTTTGGCACCAGTTATTTACTTGAGACAAACCCTCCTGCAGGGTTGCCAAGTCATTTGTGCATTCAATGACTGCTCCTAACTTGCAATCATCTGCAAACTTAATCAGCCAGAGTCCTACGGTATTAGCTTTTACTTCAGAAAAGCAGATGCTAAACAGGAGAGTTCCTAGCACAAAACCCTAGGGGTATCCACTGGTCTCTTTGTGGAGGTAACTTTTCCTTTCTGATTATTTGCATTCTAGGTGTGAGCCAGTTGGCAATCTAGCAGGTGACACAGGGGTTTATGCCTAGTTTCTTCATAGGTTCATAGGTTCATACTAGGCTATCTGCCCAAGGGCATTTACAAGCCTAGCCCATAGTTATGTGGCTTTCGCCACCCCTTTAGTTTGAATAAAAACTATGCCTATCATTTTGCTGTGCCTCTGTCAAGCAGTGACACTGAAGTAATCCCTGGGGTATATCTGCAATCTCCCATCCATTGGTCAAGATTCCTCTTGAACAAGGCCAGCGAGGTGCTCTGCCTCACATGTACCGGGATTTTGTTCCACAGCATAGGGAGTCTCTGGGTGATGAATCTGTCCCTCCAGCATGTTCTATTTATAACCGTGTCAAGGTTTAAGTCTCCCGCCCTTGTGGTTCTGAGGGATCTAGATTTTTTGAGGTGAAGCATATTAATCAAATCTGGGTCTGACATGGCCTTATATGTCAGGCACAGGTCACCTCTGAGCAAGCGGTATGAGACTGAATAGAGCTGGAGTTCTTTCAGTTGAGCAGCATAAGACATATTTTTGAGACCCTTTATCCTTTTGGTGAGGAACTTTTGGGGCCTTTCAAGCTGCAGCAGGTGTCTGGTCAGATACATTCGAACGGGCATTGTACTCAATCATAGGTCTAATGAGTGATGAGTACACGGGGACGATGACCTCCCTTGATCTAGATGTGAATCCCTTCATGATCAGGTGGGCGATATAGAAGGTTTTCCTAACTACTTTAGCAACATGAGTGTCAAACGCAAGGCTACTGTCAACCTGGGTCCCCAGATCCCTGATGACTTTTTCTGTGCTCAGTGGATTGCCACCTATATGGTAGCTAGAGGTAACCTTGTTTTTCCCGAAGGGTATGACTATGCATTTTTTGGCGTTTAACTTCAGGCCATGGCTCTGGCACCAGTTATCCGTTTCTGTGAGGCCCTTCTGGAGGATATCTGTGTCAGATGTGTTTTCGACTATGGCGCCGAGTTTGCAGTCATCTGCAAACTTTGTCAGCCATAACCCTCCTGTGTTTGCTTGTACTTCAGAAAAGTAGATGCCGAACAAGAGTGGACCCAGGACTGAGCCCTGTGGGACACCACTTGTGACAGGCTTTGAGTCTGACATGGCTCCAGCAACTCTGACCCTGTGGGTTCTGTCACTTAGCCAGTTTGCAACCCATCTTGTGATGTATGGGTTTACATTCAAGCTGATGAGTTTTTCGATGATACCTGAGTGGGGTATTGTGTCAAGGCCTTTGCCAGGTCGAGGTAGGCTGTATGGACTGCCTTTCCCTCATCAATGGCCTTGGTGACTGTCTCGAAAAAGTCAACCAAGTTTAAGAGGCAGGATCTGCTTTTGACAAAGCCAAACTGGGTTGGATCCAAAGTCTGCAAGTTCCCTATGTCTTTATTTATGAGTTCCATTATGATCCTCTCCATGGCTTTGCAGATAAGGCTTGTCAAGCTAATGGGGCGGTAATTTCCAGGGTCTGTGGAGGCACCGCCCTTATGAAGTGGGACCACAGTCGCCGTGCGCCACTCCTTGGGTACGTATCCTGAGGTGAGGCTAAGATTAAACAGGTGTCCTAACTGTGGGTTTAATTCCTCGTTGAGTTCGTGAAGCACACAGCCGTTCAGCTTTTCTACCATGCCTGAGTGGCTAATTGTGTCAAAAGCTTTGGTTAGGTCGAGGTATGTGGTATGTACTGTTTTGCCTTCATCCACTGCTTTAGTGACCTTTTCAAAAAATCAACCAAGCTGAGTAAGCATGACTTGCCCTTGATGAATCCAAAATGAGATAAGTCCAGTGTTTGGAGGTTACCTGCATCCTTAATGATTAATTCCATGATAAGTCTTTCCATAGCTTTGCATACACGGCTGGTGAGACTTTTGGGTCTCTAATTGCCTGGGTCTGTGGAAGCTCTCCATTATGCAGGAGAATGACTGTAGCTGCTCTCCATTTGCTTGGTTCAAAACCTGTATAGAGACTGAGATTGGACAATGTTGTTAGGGCTGTGGTTAAATCATGCTTTATGCTATTTATGATGCATCCAAGGATATTGTCAAGACCATTGATGCAGTATTTGCAGCACTTTTAGCTTTTGATAGCACTCTTAGGACTTTGTCTTTTGTAATAGCTGGAAGCAAGCTAGTTTTAGGTATTTCTTGAGGGACAGACAAAGGAGAAAGAGTAGTAAAGTCAAGCTAAATTTATCGGCCAGTAGGTTCACTACATCTTCAGCCTCTGTGCAGGTAACATCATTCCTAAGAAGCTCAGCTCACTGCTGCATTGTGCTTTTGAGATTACAAATATAACTAAAAAAGGCCTTGTGTTTAATTTTGGCATGGGTAGCTACTTTTGCCTCAAACTTGGCTTGGGTGGATTTTATTAAGCTCCTGAGTTGTTTTATTTCAGGTGTATATTACGTTATCGAAATTTTAAAAGTTTGAACGTCATATGGTTGAAGCCATATGATTGAACTTTTAAAAGTTCGAAAAGCGAAAAAAAAAATAAACAAAAAAAAAAAACCTTCCTGACCATTTTAAGCAGGGGGGCAAGCCCCCATGCACTCCCTACGTGGGGGGTTGTGCCCACGACATCCCCCGCTCATTAAATATACCAACTACAAGATTGCACTACAGTGCAGGAAATGGAAATCTTCCCATTCCACACTGTACAGAGATCTCTGTTGAAACATTCAAACTTTTAAAAGTTCAATCATATGATGTCGTCCATATGACGTTCGAACTTTTAAAAGTTTGACAACATAATATGTACCCATTTATTTCAGTGACCAGGACTCTAACATTCTGGGAATTACTCCTTACCTTTGGTTAATTTTTTTTTCCTTTTATTATAACGCTTGTTGATATTACGGTTCCACCACATGGGTTTGCCCTGAGCTTGTTCCAGCAGGGTAAAGCTGCATCCACACAGCTGTTTACATGTTGGTATTGTGTAGTGGTGTATGTTTCCATATATTCAGTGGAGTTACCTGGGTTTAGTGAAGATCTGAAGCTTACTAATGCATCATTTATGAGAAAGTAGTTTGTCTTAAAGAAATTTCTAAAACTACCATGGGTGGAAGGGATCATTTTATTTTGAAGCAAACTGCTTTAAGGTCAGACCTAAAAAAAATGAAGATATGCAAGGGATGATGAAAAATGCCCCATATTATTAAGGAGAAGATTCACAGTCTTATTCTTTCTAGTGGGCACTCTGACTAACTGTTCCAAGTTGTTTGTATTCACAAAGTCCAGCAATCTCTGTGCCTGTGCACTAGATGGTGTAGGTTTCCCAGTCTACGCCTGCATAATGTAGGTCATATAAAAATAATATTGGTTGCATACGGAGTGATTCCGTTTTCTGTTAATACAAAACACTGTACGAAACTTTCTACCAGGTGTTCTCAGTGGGATAGCTATACAAAAATACTCCCCAGATTTGAAACAATATGTACCTAATATTGGTATTAACTGTTATTAAACTTACAAAATAAAAAAAATCTATAATTTATCTGGTATTACTTTCTGATGAACAATTACATGTTCTTTCTTTAGGATTGAACTTTGTACCTACTAGACGGATGGACTTAAGTAAAACTTTGTTGGAATTAGTTATTTTGTCATAAATTGAATTAAATGTATATTTTTGATGGGCTAAAAGTTAAGAAGTTTAGTAAACTGTGTGCTTTGTCCAGATTTAAATAACACTGTTAAGGTATTTGGAAGTTGCTGCAAAAATGATTTGAGAAGTCTTTTTGGGAATAAGACTAATACATTTTTCAACCCTACTTTATTTCAACGGCAAGCTTTGAAAGAATTAAACATTTTTGCTAATCTTACCTTTATGAATGCCGATAAGGGTGGGGGTCTGGTTGTCATGCAACAGTCTGACTATATTAAAGCTATGGAGACCAGAAACAAAGTTTATCCCGGGGATCACATCAGTGGCTCTGCTGGACAGAGGCACAGGGAACTAATCTAAGCGGGCGGTGAAAGCCAACAGATTCTGGCTAGGCTTATAAATGCCTTCAGGCAGATAGCCTAGTTCCTACCTATGAACCTATGAACACAACTGTGAATGCAGATAGAATGTATGCAACACTTAAAGTGGAAGTGCAAGAATATGAAACTTCCATAAGAGAAGGAAGATTAACAAAATGAAGCATGATCAGATGTATAAAGATTTTCCAGTGAGACTTACCAAAGCAAAGAACAAAGTCATGAAAGAAAGAAAGAACAGAACCAGAAGAGAACAGGATTTTCAAGGGGACTACTTTCAAAAAAGGACCAAATTTACCCATGACCACAGACCTGAAAGATTTACCACAAACCCACAAAACCCCAGTGAGGATGAGCACATCGAGAACTTCCCAGAACACTGAACTGGATTCCAGAGAATGGAGACCAAAGGATCAACAGAGTATCCTTTGCTACCAAAACCAGCCATCTGAACAACAGGATTTACAACAGTCACAACTGGATGAATATCAGCAGACCCAGTCCCACAGCCCCAAAGAGGAACCTTGACTTTGACCTTACTACAACCCTTTGAAGGTGAGGCAGAACCATTTGGCTCAGACTTACAACCAGAGATCCTACAGAGAACACCAGGAACAACAGAGAGGAGGCAGGGGAGGGAGACAGACACCTGAAATATCTAGAGAACCAGGACTACAACTTGGGGCCCAGATACAGGAAGAGAGACCAGTGACAGAAATGAAGGGATCTATATCATGTTATCGAAAAATAAAAATGTCGAACGGCACAACAACGAAAGTGCCGAAATGTTGAGGGTCCGTTTTTGAGATCGCAATACAGTGAAGATTGGGATATTTGCCCTTTCCTCACTCTAGTGCGATCTCAGAATTTTGAATATATATTTAGCGGGGGGGTGTAGGGGGAGCTGCCCCCCACAATACCAAATTCAAGTTTCGGCATTTTCGCTCTTGTGAGCATTCGACATTTTGCGTCTGCGATGTTATGATATAGACGTGAAATGAAGTACCCCGCAATATGGAATCATTCAGAAAAAGTACTGACGCTGAAAAAGATGCTCTTCAAAAGGGAATTACTTTTATCCAGGGAGCAGGAGTGATACAGCAAGGACCTTACTAGCTTAAAAATGTTTATCAGGAAGCTGGAATTAAAACTAATATACCATAACAAAAGACCCACACAGAAGAAACCAGTTGAGGAGACTATAAAAAGGCCCAGTTCGTATTGCCCACCTCTAAATCAGATGCCTATGCTTACTAGTAAAGAAACTGTAAATTCAGCATATCCTGGATTGGATTTTTACTTGGTTTACTAAGTGTAAGAGATTTAATTGAGCAGGCAGCTTCCTTTTTTATTTTTTAAGTTCAAGTTTAAAAACAGTTAATTAGGTTCCTTTTTTTTTTCAAATCTGGGGAGAATTTTTGTATAGTTACTCCAATGAGAACACCTGCTGGAAAGTTTCTTACAGTGTTTTTTTTTTTTTTTTTTTGTGCTATGTGTGTGACACGTGGCTTACTGAACCTTTGAGGGAATCTGTGGATTTTGTCTTGTCATTTTCTGTAAAAAGTTGCTGTGGCTTTCTTGTTTCATACAGGGACATCTATTGCTAGCTGATATATGGTACGGAACCTTTCTGATGGTTACTTTAACACGAAGAAGCGCTTTTCCATCACCCTGTTTTACCAGCCTTGATGCAAGTCTCTAACGGATGAAGATAAGTCACCACTGCCTTTTTCCCCTCCTGCGCAGGAGCTGGTTTAAATGTGTGGAATATGTGCCTGGCACAGCCAGAGGGCTTGTCACTCCTTTGGAACCACTCTCATTCACTACACAGATGTCAGTGTCCTCCAAGGTGAGAAGAACTTGTAGAAAGTGGAGTTTCTTTTTACAGTCCTACCACGGATCAGCACCACTTTCATACCTTCTTATGCTTGTTTCATTACGTTAGTAAGTTTATTGGGTTCCACTGCATATAAAAAGAAAGGTTAAGTGTTTTCAATTCTTTATTTGTTTTTAAATTCATTTTAATAGTCTGTATCTGCTTTATTTAAGGTGGTTAAGTCTATATTAGTAATTCCAGTATAAAGTTAAGACTACTTAATCAGCAAAATGCAGTGTAACTGTTGATATTAAACCCTAGTTTCATTTTTATGTGCTGAGTGTATCTCAGGCTAATTCAGGTCTAATCTTTGCATTAAAGCAGTTCCAGGCCAGTCAGCCCAGAGTTAAGGGTCTAAGAATCGCTGTGATCCTTTAAATTACTTTACTGTTGAATTGTAATTGTTCCATTACATACAAAAGATAGAGAAGTGTTTTCATTTCTTGGTCCATTTTTAAATTAATTTTAGTCTTTATCTGCTTTAGTTAAGGTCTTTAAGCCTATATTATAGGTTCATAGGTAGGTACTAGGCTATTGGCCCTAGGGCCTATATAAGCCTAATCAAAGGTACCCTGGCTTTCGCCACTCAAGAAAATAATTTTCCTGTGCCACTGTCGAGCAGAGCCACAGAAGTGATCCCCGGGGTGAATTTCCTATCTCCCATCCAATCATCAAGATTTTTCTTGAACAGTGCTAATGAGGAGCTTTGTTTCTTATTTGTTTTGGTACATAGTTGAACCATATTTTGATGTTCAAGTGGTCTACCTGTTGGCATTAAACTCTTATTTCATTTTTATGTACTGAGTGCATCTCGACAAATTCAGGTCTACTCTCAACATTAAGGCAGTTCCGGGCAAGTTAGTTTACAACTTATGTTATACTTGATATCTGCCCCTTATGATAATTTGACAACATAATTCCCTACCAAGCTCTGTTTATTGCCTGTTGACAATAAGTTCATAAGTATCACATATCTGTATCATTTTGTTAAGTCTCACCCATTAAACTACTCACAAGACTAAAAGTCCTTTGATAAAATTGCTTAATACTGAGTGTACTGATACTGTCTGCACTGATTTTTGTATTAAATTTGTGACTTTACTGTATTTTACTGGCTGCTGCTGGTGGCAGAAGATTTCCAGGCTAGTTGGTTTGCATTGAACCTTAAATACTCAGTAGCAAGTCCACTAAAACATACTCTTAAACAGACCAATCTCCAAGGAGTTATAGTTACACCTGCCCCAGGATCATACCTGTTGTTATCAAGGACTAACACTTCCCACAACTTCTGCAGCCAGCCTGAATTAGACTGTTACCTTGAGACAGTGCAACAATTGCCTCATGTTGTCTAACAATCATCTGTTACTCAAACAGCATAAACCAGTGTGTGTGACATGTAAATATATAACATCCATGGTAACAAAACTCTTACACCCAGTAAACTCAGACAGCAAAACCATCTGCAGCACACCACACACCACATTCCACAAAGGCCATCACAATACAGATAAAACATCATAGGGTGAGGTTCTAAACATTATCTAGCCTAAACCTCAAAGACTCTAAAATGCAACACAGGCATGAAGCACACTCAGCAAGTTAAGCCTCCCACCACACATAGCACAAGGTGTCCCAAAGTCCTGGATGCTGAGCCCATAAGCCATGCATCTACCCAACCAAATATTCTAGTTATAGGTGACTCCATTGTAAGGCAACCATACTGGATCTGGTCCTCACTAATATGGGAGAGTGTTGCACACCCCCCTAGTGTAATGTCCTCTCTGGTAAGGTCAGACCACAAAATTGTCTCCTTTGAAGTAAAAAATAAAACCAAGAACCCCAGCTAACCCTAAAATATTCAGGATCTACTCTACGGCTAACTTCCTGCTATTAAGTAATATCTTGGCAAAATGACAAGGTCCCATAAACCCTAGGAGCAGTCCTGCCTATGCAGAACTGTTCACAGAAACCCTAATACATGTTATAATACCTGCATAAAGGTACCTGTACCCACAAGGAAGTGGTACAGAACTAAATCAAAAAACAAGCCACCCTGGTGGAATCACAGAATCAATGGGCTGTATAACAGAAGGAAGAAAATCATGGCAGAAATTAGGAGGTGCATCACCCAAGCAAATAAAAGCACTCTCATCAAACTAAACAAACAACTCAACAGAACAAATAAAGTCTACCAAAGCCAAATTTGAGGTAAATTTGGCCTCCCAGGTCTAGGACAACCACAAGCAATTCTTCTTCAGCTATATCTGCAACCTCAAAGGCAATACACAATTGTGTGCAGAGCTCATTGTAAATAGAGTCACCTATATGGAGCCAGAAAATATAGAAAACCTCTTGGCTGATAAATTCAGCTCCAACTTTCCCCCTCTTTCCCCCTCAACCTTCCCTCAGGAAATACCATAAAATATAACTCTCCCTGCTATCACTAGGGAACAGATCCTTAAAGGTTTCTCTAAGGCCAAGAACACTGCATCACTGGGCCCAGGCAATATCCCAGAATGCCTTCTAAATAGGATGAAACATGACCTAGCAGGCCTTCTGGAATTGCTATCTAACTGTAGCCTCCAAACAGGCTTTGTGCCTCATGAATGGAGAACAGCAACAGTCAACCCTCTGCACAAAGGTGGGCCATCTACACATCCTGGTAACTACAGACCCATAAGTCTCACTAGGCTTATATGCAAAGCTATGGAAAGAATTGGCATGGAAATGACCCATGACAACATAGGAAACTGCCAGACATACTGCATCCAACCAAATTTGGTTTCATCAAGGGCCTACTCAACCTGGTGGACTTCTTTGAGAAGGTCACCAAAGCAAAGGATAACGGCAAAATGGTTCACTTTGCCTACCTTGACCTGGCCAAGGCATTTGACACAATACCCCACTTGGACATTGCTGACAAACTCAAAAGGTTAGGTATAAATCCTTAAGTCACTCAGTGGATAGCCAACTGGCTTACAGACATGACCCAGGAAGTTAGAATTGGGGAGTCCACCTCTACTAAGATGCCAGTCACAAATGAAGTTCCTCAGGGATCTGTCCTGGGACTGCTCTTTTTTGGCATTTACTTCTTTGAAGTCAAGGCCAATGTCAATGGCCTCTGGCTGACTAAATTTGCAGATGATTGCAAATTAGGAGCTGTCACTGAATACCGCACCAACACAAATGTTCTCCAGGAAAGGCTGGCACAGACAAACAACTGGTGTCAGAGTCATGGACTAAAACTAAATGCCCAGAAATGCATAATAGTATCCTTCAGGAAATCATCCACCCCTTGTACTATCATAATGACAACACACCTCTAAGACTTGACCCAGTAGTCAGGGACTTGGGAACACACATGGACAGTAATCTAGCCTTTAACCAGCATGTGTCTACAGTAGTAAGGAAACCATTCTATGTGACACAACTTATAAACAAAGGTATGGCATCTAGGTCCAAGGAAGTCATTGTTAAATTGTATTTGGCATTCATCAGACCTACATTGAGTACAATGCCTCTTTTGGTATGTACCTAATCAGGCATATCCAACAAGTGGAACATCCAGAGATTCCTCACTAAAAGAATAGAATGTAAGTAACACGTCCTATGCAGACTGCCTCAAGGATCTATCCCTATATTCTGTCTCCTACAGGCTATTGAGAGGAGATATATGACTGGCATACAAAGCATTTTCAGACTCTACTCAGATGGACCTCCTTCCTTCTTCAAAACAAACAGCACAAGAATTACCTTTCTAAAGACTTAAACCTTGTCTGTGATAAAAATAGGACCTGGTGGAGAGACAGGTATGTATCCCAGAGACTTCTCTTATCTGGAACAGGCTCCCCATCCATGTGAAGCAGAGTTCCTCCCTAACCCAATTCAAGTGCAACTTGGACAACTGGATGGGGGAACAGGAAATTCATCCCTGTTTTAGCACTTATGTCTCAAATGGACATGGGCAGCCTGTGAATGGTTCATCTTCCAAACCCCTGCTTACACTTATCAAGGGTACCAGAACTTGTCACAAACTTGGGATGCATGGCTAAACTTAAAAAGGCCATTGTGGTCGTTAACCTACTAGCACCTATAAAGCGATGAGCACACAGACGTGTCTCTTATCAGGCCAAACAGGGAAACCATGACAATTACTTGCTTGTCTGGTGCCAGGATTCATCAGATCACAAATGCACTTACGTCCTTAAGAACTATGTACCAGTATGACTCCCCGGACTATATGAAAGAGACATGATGGCGCTCTCAGACTGTTTGTCCAAGTCAGGCATGAGCCTAGCACTGAACAGCATTCCACTTTTTCCAAGGATGCTGCTGCTATATAAGCAAAAAATAAATTACTTCAATAACTGGCTTCGTTTTTGGTGTCAAAGGGGGTCCAATATTTATCAGTTTGGGAAAGTTTATTGACAGACTATGCTGCTTTGCCAGGGATGGCCTAAATCTATCTCCACTAACTTGTCAGGGTTAAAAAAATGATCCATCAAGATCACTTTGGTTTTGCAAGACTTAGCCTTTCCAAAAACCTGGGGATGAAGGAGGAGTCACTTCTGGGTGAGCACCTTTCTGCGGCATCCTCCAATGGGAGAAATAAGGGAAAAGAAATTGCTACCTTTCTAGCTGGTCAGAAATACATACAAGTCAAAGCAGGAAGAGACTCAGTGTTACTAAGTAACTCGGAAACCACATGTGTGAGCTGGTCGTCTAGACAGCTGTGTTATCCCTGCACAGGAAAGGCGGCAGGAGGCAAAGGCTCATTCCCATACTTTTACAGACTCCTAAAAGAGTAAAGGAATGAGCTCACACCTACATACCAAACAAATGGCACTTTGTCAAAGTGGATGGTAATCGCACCAGTGGGAATCGCACCACTTGGAATCGCACCACTGGGAAGAGAGTCCTGAAACACACATAAGGTGAGAAGGACAACATTCATATTAAGATGCAAATAATAATGTGGAGCTTTTCTCCCCGGGCCTTCGCTGAAAACGGACCTGTGTCCAGTCAGACTATCCCAGTTAACAAATGTAAATAAATAAGTAAATAATCTGCAAAAGTAGCCTTGTGAGCCAACCATGTATGTTGGACCATCTGCTCCAAACAACATCCCCATCCTCTGGAAGAGCCATCCATGGTAAGAGTTGTCAGGGAGTGGGAGCTTGTGATGCACACACGCACTCGGGGACACACACACACACACACACACACACACACACACACACACACACACACACACACACACACACACACACAAAGAAGGAAAGACAGAGAAATATTTCTTGCATGTTCACCACGCAGAATGCTCTCCACACTTCCTCCATATTCTTCCATCAGCTTCCAACATATCTGAAATCTGGTCTCACTGAACTTTGATTGCCTACTGAAGAACCTTCAAGTGAAATCTGGGGTGAGTCACCATGAACACAGTGGATACATTGAGGCCCAGTCCTCAAAAACAGACAGCAGTTAGAATAATTTTAAATTAGTTGAAGCAGTGTAGATTGGATGGCCAAAATCATGTGTGATGGAAACTAGTTTCATCAATCCAGTGTGTTGTGAGTACAACCTATGAGTGTACACAACTGAAATGACATCAGCTGGGATTTTGTAGTGGTTATCACAATACTCAAGGAATGAAATAGCCTGAAGGCAATCAGACTGTCCATACTTGGGGCTGCTAGGAGCAAATTGTCTAGGTAATGAACCAGCCATAGAAGCCTAAAAACCATTGCCATTACAGACATACATTTCGTGGACACTCTGAAAGCTGTGCCAAGGCAAAATGGCAATATCTGAAGATGAAAATGGCAGGCTATAAATCAAGAACTGAAGAAAGCTCCTGGCCTCCTTGCAATCCTAATATAGTATGCAACCTGCAGGTCCAAAGAGCATATCCAGCCTCATTTGTACAAGAAAGAACAGGCTGTATTTTAAGTATGCAAGTGGGATTCTTGGGAATATGCTGAATTAGATTGCTTAAAGTGATAACTGGCCTGAGGTCCAAAGCCTTTTGGAAACTGAAAAGACACGTGTAAAAACGTAGCCATTTCTAGTCTGGTGGGATCTCTTGGACAGCTGTTATTATGAGTAAGCTCTGTGCCTCTAATCTTGAGGATACCTTCAGATGGGATGAGATGTTTGAGATGGGAATAGACTGTGTCTTGATGTTGGTTATAAAGGAAATATAAAAGCTTCTGGATACTGTTACATGTGATGGCCTGCCACACAGACAGATATAGTATCAGATGATCTCCAAGCTGCCTTTCGAATGAACTTGTCAGACAAGGCCTGAGAGCGTAGACTGCTGCCTTTCAAAGGAAGGACCATGCCATACTTGTCTCTGTGGATGAAAACATCCTCTTAAAAGCTCTGGGAGTTGATGTGTCCCCTGCAGACCTTGCCAGAACATCTAAAGCAATTCTGTTGGGAGTACCTAAACAATTCTGATGCAGGTTCTGCTGATTCCAAGAAAATGGATGCTGATGAGCCTAGAATTTCACCTGAGCCTAAGGGAATGCATTGCCTTCACTCTCCTGCTCCTCTAGTGTGGCTTTTACTGTTGGTCTAAAGGGTAAGGTTCCATCAAACAAGGAATTCATGAAATTGAACTCTGTTTTTAGCAAAATCAAGTACAGCAAAGTATCGTAAAGTGCTTGCCACCCTGTCTGCAGCATTTGACATTTTGTGGGCTAAGAGCACAGTGTAGTTAGCCACAAAACTAAGGGTTGACATCTGGGAATGCAACTTGGTTTTAAGTTAAGAGCCTGACATCCTTCCGTTTATAACCCCCCTATGGATCATCAGCATGTGTACTACATAGTTTATTGCTCTTAGACAGATGTAGGAGGATGAAAACACACACTTTCACGTGTAACTCTTTACTGGAAGAGACATGGCTTGAGTTTTATGAACCATTTCAAAAACAGCTGAATCAGTTATGGAAACTGAAAAATTTAGAGGTTTCTGTGACCCAACAGAGCAGTTCTTAGGAGGTGGGTGAATTTTGTATTGCCTGTTCACAAAAGGATTCTCCTTGCTTGGGCAATTCTGTGCATTTTAAGAGACCAGTTAAACCACTCTTCAGATAGATGGACCACCAAAGATGACAGTTCAAGGGCCAGAAGATCTCAGCACAGATGTGTCCCTATTCAAAGGAGGTGGTGTGAGGCCATTTCATTTGAACATGATGACTTCAATATCACCCTGAACTTTGGGGTCATCAGATCTACCTGTCCATAATCAATGCTTAGGGTGGGAGACTCAGTAGGAGAGTCTAAGTGCTTTCTCTTGCACTCAATTCTGCTTCTGGACCTCAGGGAGGACTTTAAGGGTTGGAGACCAGAAACACAACTTGAAGAGACCACCCAGTCTCTGTGTTCTGGCCTAAAGGTGGGAGGATGGTAGTAGCAGCACACAAATAAAGTCCCTTGTTCACAGAGTTAATCAAAGGAGTGCATGTATCCAGGAAAGCCTGCATCATTGGCATCAGGACTGGGCAAGGTTAATCCCAGCCTCTAGACTAACACACTGGCACTGACCCCCCCCCAAAGGTGAAGCCAGTAGCCCAGGCCGGTATGACCCTGACCTTGAGTAGCATCTTACCCTCACCAAGAATGATGCCACAATATGAAGACAAGATGATCAATTTCAACAATTGGCTTAAGTACTGGTGTCATTCAAAGGGGATCCAATGCCTGTCAGCTTGGGATGATATGCTCGACAAGCCACGATGCTTCTCTAGGGACGGCTTGCACCTGTCACCCCTGGGCTTTCGGATATTGGCAAAGGCTCTTGCTACCCCATAGTGCCTTTTTTAGGCAAGGCTCAAAAGACAAACCCACCTCCATAGGTATCACAAGGGATAAGAAACTAAGAGTAATGCTACTCAACGCCAGAAGTCTAAACCTCAAGATGCATGCACTCAAAACTCTCCTTAGCATGGAGAACATCAATATCTGTGCAGTAACAAAAACCTGGTTCAGGGCTCCCGAGAGCAACCCAGCACTACCAGGTTATACCTCATACCATGCTTTTCGGCCCCAAAACTTGGACCGAACCACAAAAGGAGGGGGAGTATCGATATTCATCAAAGATACCCACACCTCCAGGTTGGTGGCAAAGCACGAAGCATCAGAGACTATCCATGTGCAACTAACAGTGGGTAAAACTGCCCTCCAGTTTATAGCCTGCTACAGACCACCCTCCCAAACCCAGGAACCCCACTCGGCCTTTCTGAGAACACTGGAAAATATGAAGGTCTCTCCAAACACCATTATATTGGGCGACTTCAACTACCCAAACATAGACTGGGAGCATTACTCTAGCTCCAACACCCTAGCCCAAAGGTTCCTAGAATTTATAAACTCAAATGCTATGGAACAACTTGTTACCACTCCCACAAGAGGGGAAAACATACTGGACCTGATCATCACCAACATGGGGACTCTATGCTCCAGACCAGAAGTGTATCCCTCACTGGTAAGATCAGACCATAAACTAACCTCACTGGATATTCACATCCCGACCCCACCCCCTGCACAAAAAAACACAGTGAAAAACTTCTCTAAAGCAAATTTCACACTCCTCAAAACTGAGGTGAAATCCTTCAAAGCCCCCGGGCCTGTGGAAAATACAGCCCAGACCGCAGAATCCTTTATAAACGTATTCTATGAACACCTTCAGGAATGCATGGATCATGCGATCCCAAATAAAACCAAGACCCAATCCTCTAAAGGCAGACGTCCTGTCTGGTGGACCCCAGCCATAAACAAACTATACAATAGAAGGAGGAAGCTACTACATGATAGAGCAAAATCCCAAAAAGGGAAGGCATCACTGATCAGTATTACCAAAAAACTACGGGCACTCATAAAATTGTCTAAAGCCAGCTTCGAGAGAAAAATTGCACAGGACACTAAGGATAATCACAAGGCTTTCTTTAGTTATGTTAGGAACCTGGGTGGTAATTCCCAGATATGCTCAGAATTAGTCCAAAATGACAAAAAATACACTGAACCCACAGACATTGCCAACATCCTAGCTGACAGGTTCAGCGCAAACTTCTCCCCTCCCCACCAAAGGGCAAATATCTATCCCAGCAGAGTGCTGCCCCCGTGACATCTCAGATGCTCAGGTAAGAGCCGCCCTCTCCAAAGCAAAAAACACAGCATCAATGGGACCAGATGGTGTCCCGGGCTGCGTCCTACATGAACTCCAAGAAGAGCTAAACCTAAACATAAAACTACTGTTCAGTCTCAGCCTTACTACAGGATATGTTCCCAAAGAGTGGCATACAGCAACAGTGGTCCCTCTCCATAAAGGTGGTGCCTCAACGGATCCTGGAAACTATCACCCCATAAGCCTCACTAGCTTGGTCTGCAAAGCTATGGAAAGGATCATCATGGACCTCATAAATAAAGATATTGAGGACCTACAGACACTGGATCCTACCCAGTTCGGCTTTGTTAAGGGCAGATCCTGCCTCTTAAACCTGGTTGATTTCTTTGAAACAGTCACCAAGGCCATTGACGAGGGGAAGGTGGTCCACACAGCCTACCTGGACCTCGCAAAAGCCTTCGATACAATACCCCACTCGGGCATTATAGATAAGCTCACCAGCTTAAATATAAACCCCTATGTCACTAGATGGATTGCAAACTGGCTCAAGGACAGAACCCACATGGTTAGAATTGCTGGAGCCATGTCAGACTCCAAACCAGTTACAAGTGGTGCCCCACAAGGCTCAGTCCTGAGACCTCTCTTGTTCAGTATATATTTCTCGGAGGTACAGGCCAACACGGAAGGACTGTGGCTGACCAAGTTCGCAGATGACTGCAAACTGGGCGCCATAATCGACTCTCCAGCCGACACAAGCATCCTCCAAAAGGGCCTCATAGAAACAGACAACTGGTGCAAGAGCCATGGCCTCAAGCTAAATGCCAAAAAGTGTATAGTCATCCCCTTTGGCAAAAACAAAGTGCCCACAAATTACCACATAGGTGGTAATCCATTAAGTACAGAAGAAGTAATTAGGGACCTGGGGACCCAAGTTGATAGCAATCTCTCATTTGACAACCACGTGGCCAAAGTGGTTAGAAAAACATTTTATATAGCCCACTTAATCATGAAGGGAGTCACATCTAGATCAGGGGAGGTCATCGTGCCTCTTTACTCATCCCTCATCAGGCCCATAATTGAGTACAATGCCCCTTTTGGGATGTACCTTACCAGACACCTGCAGCAACTGGAAAGACCCCAAAAGTACCTCACCAAGAGGATCAAAGGGCTCAAACAGATGCCATATGCTGCCCGGTTAAAGAAACTCCAGCTCTACTCAGTGGCATACCGCCTGTTCAGAGGCAATCTGTGCCTGACGTATAAAGCCATGTCCAACCCGGAATTAATGGACATGCTGCACCTCAGAAAATCCAAATAAATAGGACATGCTGGAGGGACAGATTCATGACCCAGAGGCTCCCTTCACTCTGGAATAAAATCCCAGTCCAGGTTAGGCAGAGTCCCTCATTGACTCTTTTCAAGAGGAATCTTGATGAGTGGATGGGAGACCGTAGGTTTACCCTGGCTATCACTTCTGTGTCACTGTTAGACAGAGGCACAGTATACTAACCTCGAAAAAGGGCATAGCAAAATTAATTTAAAATGGGTGGCGAAAGCCAAACACATTCTGGCTAGGCTTATAAATGCCCTAGGGCAGATAGCCTAGTATAAACCTATGAACTAAAAGCCCAGCTGAGGTCAGTGGATCTGAAATCAATCATAAAAACACTGACTCCAGGAACACTGCCCCCTAAATGGGATAAGAAGGAAGACGGTCCTAGAAATTATTTCCTAATTTCAAAGGAAGTACCTGCTCAGAAGGTGCAAAGCTCATTAGATGATGGGGGCAAAGATGCCACTGCAGCCATTAATGTTATGGGTACTAACCCTAAATGAACCATCAACATGTAAATCATGATAGATCAAATAATGGCCTAGAAGGAAATAGGGCTCCAACCAGTCCAGCTGAAGAAGGATCTAGACTCAGATCAGAAAATGTGGGCACAGATGGTACTCTTTTGAGTCCTAGGATATGTGGGGAAGACAACTGAAAACAGCTGCTATACTCTAAAAATGCCTGCTACAACCTTTTATATTACAGCTGGGCAGATATAGATGTCAAAGATGAGGGGTGGGGTATGAAACTTGAGCTCAGATATGACAACAGAAACATTAACAGCATGTGGAGGGAGGTTTTGTTCAATGGGCTACACCTTCAACGTGCCCGGATTTGGGAGGAGCAAATTCTATAAGAAACATGACCTGAGCTGAAACAGTTTTAGTATCCTCAGCAAACTGTAATTCCATAATAAAAGGAATGGAATCACATTACACTGTTTCTGTGGAGCCTGCAGTGGCTACCAATCAAACAGTGGATCATTCACAAGGTCCTTGTTCTAGTCTACTTACCCATTCATGGCTTGGGTCCACCATATCTAAAATACCTCCTCATATCCTGGCACAGGCCTGGCAGGGCTCTGTGTTCTGGTACACAGGATCTTTCATTTGCTGCATCCTCTGGTTGCTGGGGTTTTATCTATCAGGTTTTGCTTCCATAGAACCTGCATCCTGACTGGCTGACTCCAAAGGTCCAAGCAAGGATTAAAGGCACAGCTGTTTGATCTAGCTAATGGTTAACTATTTTGGCTTGATTTTTCTATTTACAAGTGTTTATGCACTTTCCCTTCAGCAACAAATATGTTTTTAGTGCTATTGAGGTGTCTTGATAGTCTGTTTCTATGAAATGTGTTTATTGTTACTGCCTTACAAATCTGTAAGGTGACTGTTGTCAAGCACTTAAATCAGAAGTTTGATACTTCTGAACAGATAACTCACAGTTCAGTTGCTCAGGGAATGAGCCCTAGTGGTGGAAGGAGAGCCCAGTAAAAGGACTTGACAGTAGGGAAGGCCAGAATTTCTCCATCTTCAAACGCTACTTCCTCTCCTTTAAGGTGGAAGGTTTAAAAGCATTTCACTTAGTGTGCCCATCCTGGATGAGATGGTTGATTAGGCCAAAGCCTGCAGTTCCCAGAGGACCGGTTGTCCTGCTTCTTTCCCTTCTTACTAATGTAGTGTAATCTAAACAGCAAATACTAATTGATAAAACAACACATATCAGAATGAAAGAACACCCTAACCACATTTTCAGGTTTAAAGCACAGCAGAAGCCCCCAAAAAAAAAAAAAAAAAAAAAACAATGAACTGATCTGAATTGTCTGAATGCAGAACTGCAGACTGGTAGACAGCAGTTTTTTTTTTCAAACCTGAAGACTAAGGAGTGATTGACCAAAAAAAAGTACTCAGAGAATCAGCAATAACTTGAAGTTCTCTCACTGTGCAACTGACTTTGGTGGACAGCTAAGAGATCTGGAGATGGGTCCTTAAATGCACAGCATTATGGGTAAAGGAGAGGTGATAAGGTAGCCTGGGAAAGTTTCAAGTGCTTTGATAAGCCCTACCACTCTTAATCCTATCAATAATGTAAAATGAAACTCAAGCAGCAGATCCATTTGACAGACAATAAGGGATTATCATTTTTAGTCTGTGAAATGATAGGAAAACTGAAACTGATGAAAGCAACTGACAGACACAAAGGACATAAATACATCTGATGCACAGCAGAAATGAAGTCAGTGAAGATAACTATGTTCAAGATTCCTATTCCTATTTTTCTTACTGCATACCCAGTAAGTCATAGGGACAGCTGGGATGAGGTGAATGTGTTTGCTGTCCCAGGTACAAGGTGTTATGAGGTACAGACAGCAGTAGTCTGGTGCTGGTAGATACTGTTCTTGTGGTAACAGACAGCTAGGATAAAGTAAAGGTGCTTGCTGTTCCAGGTACAAGGTGTTAGGGGGTACAATCAGCAGTAGTGCAGTGCTGGTAGATACTGTGCTTGTGGTCACAGATGAAGTGCCTAATGGTTGGTATTATAGCAGTAACAAGCCACTTGATAACAGTGTTATTTTTTATCCTTAACTTTGAGATGAAGGGGTGTCAGAATGGGGAACTACACAGGGAGTTGGATATAAAGCAGATTCTATAAACATATCTCTGTATTGTTCTACTTTAATCTGTTCCATTACAGATGCCGTAACGTGTCTGGTACTTCTCTCACACTCTCCACAGCTCATTTGCCAAGCACAAGTTAAAATATTTCACTTGATTTAGTACCCTGAAGTCCCTTCCATATGTCTACATACATATTTATTTGTGTAGCTAGTACTGGTAGTGACAGTCTATTTATGACCCCCCATTCTAAACTAGATACCAAGACCTGTATTATAGGCAAAGCCTTTCAAGTTGAGAACCTGCAAGGACCATAATGTGGTCTGATGATAATTCCTGAAGAAAAATGTGTTTCTTACACTATGATACCATGAGACACGAAACTTAGAGACAAATGAGAACTACATAAAACAATATGTGCTTATCTGTTTTATACAGTTCACATCTGGGGTACTGAATGCCATTACTGTGTTAGCACTGTAAATGCAGATTTTGCTTTGTATAATACTGCAGCTATTCATTTTTACTTTTTTCTTAACAAAGTGAATCCATGTCTGATTATTGCCCTGAAATTAAATGGTTTGAAAGCAAATTGTATCAATGTTTGAAGATTGAAATCAAGATATTTGAAATGGGCTTTGTACTGAAGAATCTCATTTCAGAAACATACTGTTCAAGAACCCAAGTAGATATAACAAACATTCTGTAAAGCAGTGTGTCTTCATATAGATAAAATATCTTTGATATTTACAGGTACTTGCTAACCTTACAGCCAAAACACACTATCAAGAATCTCAGCCACATCACCCAGTGCTGATGGGAGACTGACAAGGCCTTCCATTTAAGAAATATTCTTCTTTCATTTATCAAATATTCTTCACTTATCAACAATGACAATTTTATCACCCATCCAATCTTCCAGACAGGTTTTAAAGGTTGCTACAGAAATACTCTGCTTGATAGTTAACGGCATCCAGTTCCAAAAATGGGGGATACATTTGGACAATATCTGTCACCCCATCTCATATTGCTTACTGAAGAATCTATAGAAACTATAATTTGGCTCCTAGAGAACAATAAAGTGTAAATACTTCTCATCTTCTTTTTGTAGACGATTTAAAACTGCATAGTTCATCAGATGAGGAACGGAAAGCACAACTGCAAGTGGTTAAAACTTTTTCAGATGATACAAGAATGGCATTTGGTCTTGATAAATGTGCAAAAGCAACCTTTAAAGCAGGAAAACTGCAACACCAAGAAAACATCAGTTTGGGAGAAGAATGTGATATAAAAAAAAAACCTGAGCAAGAGAGAGTCGATAAATATTTGAGAACTGATGAAGGATCATCAATAAAACATGAACAAATGCAAATAAAGCTCAGTAAGAAGTATTTTAGAAGGCTTCAATTAATACTACAGCAATGACATCTAGGAACAAAGTCCAAGCTATACATCAGTTTGCTCTTCCTATCTTAACTTATTGCTTTGGAGTGATTGATTGGCCCCAAAACGTGTTGGACAAGTTAGACAGAAAAGCAAGAAGGATGCTTCGTGCTCACCAAATGATTTATAAAAATCAGTGCATACCATGATTTTATATCCTACATTCTGAAGGGGGGGGGGTACAGGCCTCCTTGAAATTGATTACATATATAGATCTGTAATCGTGGGACTGCACACATATCTGTTGACTTCACAAGACCCAAATGTAGTGAAAGTTCTTAAACATGAGGAGGAAAAAGACTAAGATGACTACAGTGTCTTGCATACAAAGACACAAAGTCATAAAATACCAGGATCTGCAGGCAGAAACAAGAGTAATGTGGAAGAAAGATACCCAGACAGTCCCAATAGTAGTAGAAGCAATGGGTCTACAATCGTATTTAGATGTTATCAATGCATGTAACACCATACCAATTGAAGGAGTCATTACTGGGCACATTACTGGTGTTGTGAAGAGCACTTCCGGCTGACACCAAAGATTGAAACAATACTAATTTCATAAACTTTAATCAGTTTGACTTAGGAATGGAATCCGTTCCCGTCATGGTATTAGAAACCCAAATGATTTGAAGAAATTAAAATAGAATCTAATTTCAGAAATATACTGTGTTATACAATGTGATAGCAGAGAAGCACATTTCTCAAAGTTACTGTTCAAGCACCCAAGTATATACAACAAATTGTCTGTAAAGCAATACAGCTTCATGTAGAGTAACTTTCTGTGCTCTTTAGAGGTTCTTAATAACTTTAAAGCCAAAGGAGATCATCGAGAAGATCAGCAACATCACCCAATACTGATGGGAGACTGACAATATCCATACCTCTCAACCTCTTAACACAAAAAAATCTGGTCAAAGCCAAAAATAATGGAAGGAAACCCAAAAAATAGGGACACATTTTAAATATTGCTCTTACAAACTTAGAAAGTTGCTAGAATAAAATATTTTGTGTTACAATGCATTTTTCTGAAGGATATGAAGTCTGAAACTCAAATGCCTGTTACAGTTTAGTGAATTCAGTCATCATCAATTTGCCACAAAAATCCAGAAAACCACACATTTTATTAGCAAAAGATCAAAAATATGAGGCAAAAATCAGGACATTTTGCAAAAGTCTGGAAAGTTGAGAGGTATGACAATGTCTTCCATTTGTTCTCATCTTATCTACAAAGACAACTTTATCACCTATCCAGTCATCCAGATAAGTTTTAAAGGTCGCTGTAGAAGTATTCTACTTGATATGTAACTGCATCCAATTCCATAAATGAGGGACTCATTAGGATAGGTATCTGGCACTCTGTTTAGTATTGTTGTTGCTGCAGGTTTAGGTCTCTAGAATGGGTGTTTGTTTTACTACTGAAAACTAATCTGTCATATGTGGGACTTGAACCCACCCTTCCAAAGGAGGCTTCAACTTGAACACAGTGACTTGGACTGCTCTGCCATCATGACAACTGTTGAAAGCAGGTTTTACAATTATTTCTTCACTTCAGATCTCAATTTATATACTTTAACGAGGTGTGTTACAACTAATGAGGTACTTTATTTTTATCTAATAAAATCTTAGCAAATGTACATCGGCACCAAGAAAGAAATACATCTGAGTAACTGAAATGATGCATACTATTTAAATCTCCTCCTAGAATTTATAAATAAATCAGAGACAATTTAGTTTATCCAGTAAAATTTTTGACAAACTCAAACAAGCAAAAAATGCAAAAAGTGAATAATTTAACTATACATAATTTAGACTGCCGATAAGTTATCTTCATGTCACATGCAACCTGGCCAGGTTATCTTCCAAAACTAAAGTCATGCAAGACAAAATAAATAAATAAAATGCAAACTTACTGCAAGAAATTCAACAGGCTCCTGCTTTATGAGCTCCAAATCATTGTCAGTCATACTCTCTTGAGTAGACATCACACTATTTTTGATGCATTCAAGATTTTCTTCTATCACTTTCAGAATGTTTTCTTCTTCATTCTTAAGCTGTTGAATTAGTTTCTGTTCCTTGTCAATGAGGAACTGGTGCAGTTTTGTAAACTCTTGCTTAATGTATTGTATTAAACTGTAAGCATGCTCCTAGGAAACAATAAATGTAGAAAAACAAGTTAAATGGCTCTACATTTCAGTATCATTTTTGTGCATTTTTCTTACATAACAGAATGATGAAAGGTCAGCCTACTGGTAACACTAGTGACTTGGGGCTGGAATCTAGACTAAGCCTAACAGTAAGGATGGCAGATACGTGGGCATCAGGCCAGGATGGTATTCTCTCTGGAGAAGTGGGGAATACATACCCCACCTAAAGATGACCCTTAGAAAATGGCAGAAGTTGGTGTAATGTCAATCATAGACATTGAGATAGGTGAAGGAGGATGTACGGGAAAAAAATGTGAAAGGGGGAAAAAGGTAAGTTTCTGACTGCATACAGACTCATTATAGTGCCTGTTCGGGGAGGCGATACATGTGCATTTCTTCACACACCTCCTGTTTCAATGGCTCAGCAAGCTGCCCCTGCCTCCTGCAATACTGTCCAAAACAGATTCTGTATGTTGACAGCACACCCAGTGACTATTACATGTTGCCAATACTTCAAGCCTAGCAACCTCCCCTCTTCAGATATTGAGTGAGCTTTCAGGATCATCCACCTCCATCTGGTCACCACTGGGCACTAGTTCTACATATTAAATATGGGTCACCAGGACAGTGGCTTGGGCTTCATCCCTCTCATGCCATGAGAATGGGTTAAAAGTAATTCTTTTCAAACACAAATCACCTTTAGCAACTTAAAATTTGACACTTATATTTCCAACATTCTTGATAACTACTAGTCTATATAGATTTTTCTGGACTTTAACATGTACTCTTTGAGCCAGGCAGCAACAAATGGGTTGAAGAGCTGTCTCTTGGCCCACAGATGCCCAGCTCCTGCAAGTGTAGAACAAATGCACCCACTCGGTTCAGGTAGTGAAGTAATTAGGCAAGGTCCTATAGAGATGGGAAGGGGAGAAAAGAAAAAAAAATACTTTTGGGTAAAGTAATGGTTTTATGCTTATTTTTTTCACAAACTTCTAACAGCCTTAGAGTGCTTGGGGACTAACAGTATTTAAATGGGTCAGTTCATGATTTGTCATTCAAATCACATTAGCACAAATTGGTGTGGTGTTAAAAAAGGATGGGTTAAGTAGTGTCACTGAAGCACTGCCTGCCTTATGACAACCGTAATCCTATGATTCCTTACGATTCCACAATACATCTGTGTTACTTCCATCATTATCTAAACATCAGAAGAGTAAATTAAGGAAAAGCCAAACCATGTCTTACAAATGCTGCTTCCTTGTAACTAGTAAAATATGCATGCCATAAAAAGATGTTAAAGTGATTGACAAACATAAAATTACCTGTGCATCACAATATGTGTTGTATAAACTGCCAATCCAATGTTTCTCCCCACCTGATAATGTTTTCAGCTTTTAACATTCAAAAATAAAACTTTTAAAATTGGCATTTTCCATGTGGTCATCATGGAGTGTAAACAATGAACTTTAACCCCAATGGCATCAGCATACGGAAAACATCATGTGCTCCCATAAATTTAAATGTTTGTAGCCCTGTGCATGTACAATGATGCACAGATTAACATTTATGGATGCACCCCATGCTATCTCTGAGATGACAAGACCTTAAGATACTCTGAATTTGTCTTGGCTGCATTTTAATAAAAATCATATAAACCTTTTCATTAAAATATGCTTCAAAAACATAGGAGAGAAAACGCTTTGTGACACTTAACGTACTGGTCACAAAGTCAACATAAACATCATCAAATCACTTTAAATGAATATAAAGCAAGGCCACAGCGCACAGCAGACATCCCTGAGTCATTGATAATGATTAATCGTATTCAAGATATCTAATACAAATCACAGTTAATTTACTTACATGTAGGTCTATCACTTCCTTCTCATTCTGGACTTGCATATTTTTAAGATCACAGACTTTAAGCTCCAGGGATGATAAGGCTGATTTTGACATATTCTATGGATAAAAAAAAAGCTTTAGCAACAAGTATGCAGAAAACAGGCACATTACAATACATGGGGTTGCAAAACCCCAAGTCAGATACTTTACCCACTATCTTTGTCTAGAAAAAATAACCATATGGAATGACATTCACACACCGTCATGCACTTTAACAAACACTACTACTATTACAGAGAAAGCAAAGTGCTCTGCATTTTATGAACTACATCACACACTGTATCATGAACACATCCTTTAATCCCAAATTAAAAGGACAGTGAAGGGATGAAGCCTGAGATTAGTCTCTCTTGGCACCTCAATGACTTTAGGTCTGTAATCTTTTTAGTTAGGAACCTTTGAGGATTTTATATTTATTTGATATTTTTGGTGAGATACAGCCTGAGGGGGTCATTGTAATTGATAATTAGTCTGATCACACCAGACAAGGGAGAGGTTACCTCTTCAGACCTTGACATTCCTTTGACAATTAATATTAACAATACGCACTGTCACATGATGGTAAAAAGACAGGGAGATTTCAACCCAAGTCCGTAGGTCCTGGACTACATTTTCATTTTATAGTGCTGCACTGTCTATACAGCATCATGAGGTGTAGAATTGTCTACCAAAACTAAAACTACAATACAACTTAAACACAAAGAACACAGAGAACAAGAAAAAAAAATCAAATTTGCCTCATGATTGTTCATGGTAGACATCTCACACTTAGGCAACATTACTCCATCATGATCAGCCATCAAACTGGAAACGATCTTTCTTTTGATACGTTTAGCAGACATCAGTTCTATTCTACTTTTCAATCAATTTTTGTTTCCATTTAAGGCAGGCAACCCAGTTCCAGTACCTCTCCTGTCCTTATTGATCAATCTACTGCTGGGTTAACAGAAACCATTTTTCATGGACATCAAAAAAGCATAAATCATCATACGTATACAAGTTTCCTGATGTAACACTGCAACACATGAAGGATCAACCACTAAGTTGGAATTCTATAAAATACTCCATTTCCATAAGTTTCTATGGGACCACATTGCTATCCAGGACACACCTGTCCACAGGGTATTATATACAAAGTGTCTGTGTACAGGGTATTATATACGTCACATCTGTGTAGAGAGTACTGTATCGAATGCATCTATGCACACAGTAATAAATACAAAGTGTCTGAGCACACAGTACTGTATACAAATTATATACAAAGTGTCTGTGCACAGGGTATTATATACATCACATCTGTGCACAGAGTATTGTATCCAATGCATCTGTGTACAGGGTATTATATATAATGCGTATACAATGCATCTGTGCACAGGGTATTATATATAATGCACATATAATTAATTTGTGCACAGGGTATTATACACAAAGTGTCTGTGTACAGGGTATTATGTACATCACATCTGCGCACAGAGTATTATATCCAATGCCTCTACAATGCATTTGTGCACAGGGTATTATATACAAAGTGTCTGCGCACACAGTACTGTATACAAAGTGTCTGTGTACAAGGTATTGTATACAAAGTATATAAAATGCATATGAGCACAGAGTGTTATACAAATCATATCTGTGCATACAGTATTATATACAAAGTGTCTGTGCACAGGGTATTATATACATCACATCTGTGCACAGAGTATTGTATCCAATGCATCTGTGTACAGGGTATTACATATAATGCGTATACAATGCATCTGTGCACAGGGTATTATATATAATGCACATATAATTAATTTGTGCACAGGGTATTATACACAAAGTGTCTGTGTACAGAGTATTATGTACATCACATCTGCGCACAGAGTATTATATCCAATGCCTCTACAATGCATTTGTGCACAGGGTATTATATACAAAGTGTCTGCGCAGACAATACTGTATACAAAGTGTCTGTGTACAAGGTATTGTATACAAAGTATATAAAATGCATATGAGCACAGAGTGTTATATAAATCATATCTGTGCATACAGTATTATATACAAAGTGTCTGTGAACTGGGTATTGTATATAATGCATACAATACCCTGTGCACAGACACAATGTGCCTGCACACATGGTATTATATACAATGGGTCTGCACACAGGCTATTATATGCAATGGACCTGCACACAGGCTATTATATGCAATGGACCTGCACACAGGCTATTATATGCAACGCACCTGCACACAGGCTATTATATGCAATGGACCTGCACACAGGCTATTATATGCAACGCACCTGCACACAGGCTATTATATGCAATGGACCTGCACACAGGCTATTATATGCAACGCACCTGCACACAGGCTATTACTTGCAATGTGTCTGTGCAGGGAGGGAGGGAGGTAGGTATTGCATACATGGCTGTGAGCACTTTCTGCCTGAGAACATGGAGACACACACTACTCCCAGCAGCTAAGCTGGCAGTAGGAAGAAGAAGGTCACACAGCCTCCACATGGGGATGGTTTTTCCACCACAGGAGGTAGGCCACCTACTGGGCTGGTAAGTTTGTTTGATGCCTACCTTCCGTTTATTGTCATAAAAGTATAAATGGGCTGACAAATCCCTCCAAGCAGAAACAAGTGGGTCAAAAGACTATCACCTACCCTGGGGATACCTGACTGTCACCCATCTGATGAAAAAAAAATGGGCTAACTGGATGAAGGTAGTCAAGCCAGAAGGAAGGGTCTGATGGGAAAAATATTAATTTCAAGTTATTGCATTTGTTTTTAAATTTGTAAAATGAATAACATCAACAGTATACTAATGCACATTTCAGCAAACTGTTTTTATTTTGTCAACCAGCGAAGCCCACCAGACACAAGTAACCCTTTTCAGTGACAACTCAAGAGCACTATCTAGTTAAGCACCTGCTCAGAGTCTCATAGTATGCAAGCAGAAACTGATGGACTCAAACCCAGAACTTAGGATGAAGCTAATAAAAAGGTTTGGAGCCTTATCACTCTGAGATAATCTGTTAGGCATTTTTTGTATCAAAATAGAGAACCACCAAAAAAATGCAACTCAGTAACATCCATCCTTAACCCCTTTTCCCATTTTGCACATGGCATCGGGGTGTCACTTCTGCAGTGACATCATCTCGAGCCAAGGTTTACACTGCTAGGTGGCTAGCCCTGCCACGAACATCATCTCAGTAACATGCATTTAAAAATGTACTGTCCATTATGTGCAAATATTTCTAAATGTCTACTACTTTTGCACTACTGCACATGATACAAGTGATTAACAATCACCTCCACTGTAAGCAAGCAGAAATATTAGTACTCTGGCATTCATTTTTTAGCCCATTGGGAATTTAATACTTTAACATCAATAGCATAGTAATGCAAAATTCAAAATATCTTATTACTTCCCAGTGTAAAATAAAGAAGAAAGCATATGCTGAGCAGCTGTTGGTGACAGCTCATGGTTAACTATGGCGCTATTGTATTTTTCTTATATATAACATATGGACATTATCAATAACATTCGAATAACATTAAAATGAATATATAACACAACTGTATAACAAATGTTAGTACTGCTCACAATACAAATAGCCATTAGCTACACTGCTGGGTCAGGTATTGAGCAGGAAATCACTGCCTAAAAGATAAGCTTTGGTGGGTTTTACTAATGCACACCATATGGGTTGCTCCTATAAACATTCACACTACTTGACTGGACCCATATCAGATGCTGTACTAAAAATCTAAGTAGACTACGGTCTGGAGACCCTTTATGTTGTAAAGCACTGGTTATCCAGTCAAATAACTACATTTGATTTGTCTGACATGACACTCCTGCTACAAGTTCATATTGCCTTTGGATAAGTGAAGTTTCTTTCCCCAATATCAGTCTTTCACTTGTCATACCATTTAAAGCTACATCAGTTAACAACAAGCTCTTTTACTAATTAGGGCAAAATAGTTTTTCCTCACCATATGAGAACTAGGTGGGGCTACATAAACCATAGTAGTTAAGGCTTTCAGTTGTTATACTCACAGCCTATGACTGAAAACATGACATTTTATTTATAATATGTGTGTCTGTGTGTGTGTATTAGTGCCACTATCCCATTAACCAACTAACAAATTTACTAGGCTGAAAATTCAGGAGAAAAAGCATATTAATATGTCATACACAGGAAACATATCATCAGGCAGTGTCCCTTACCTTATACACACTGGCTACTTCATTCAGTAATACAAATCTGTGGCAGGAATGTTTGGGAACACACAGGACACAAATAAAGGCCTCATCTTCCTGGCAGAACAACTCCAGTCTCTGTCTGTGCTCCCCACAGCACAGCTCCGTTCTCCCATTTGTAGCACACAGATTCTGCATCTCTTCTTTCTCCCTGCAGTTTGTTTCCAGTTGTATATACTGCAGGTTCAGTCTCTGAAAGCTCTGATCCATATCAGGCAGGAGTAATTTCACCATGTGCCTCTTGGGAGGAAGTTCTTGTCTGCTTTTGGTACAGGAGAGTTTTGTTGTCTTGCACTAAATCCTGTTAATACAGACACAATCCAAAATCAACGGGTTATATAACGGAAAAGAGCAAATAAATGAATTGTTACATCCAAATCCACACTTCAGCCTGTAATCAGGGTAAGTTGATAGCAACTGTTTTTTTTTTTCAGTTTCATTCTTAGAGCACAGGAAGTTGAATTCTGTGTGGAAGTGACCACCTCCATTTAAAGGGGCAGCACACTATTTATGTCTCAGAAAGCTTGCTGAGTACGCCTGACTGACCATTTGCTCTTTTAAACAATTGTTTTAATTCATGTAGTCAGGTTTGTAGACTCAACATATACTTAGTCAAGTTATATAATCATAACATTTTACAGAAATCTAATTCAAGTACATGAAAACAGATAGTCATTTCATCACCAAAACTTTTTGTGAACTAATCAAAGTATTGCTAAGCTGATTCACAACTAATTACAGTGCAAAAGTAAGTAATTCCAAGTTACTTTAATTTATTATAAAATATATTGTCACTTAATGCAGTCTGATTGGAAACCTACTGCCAGGTACTGAGTTACTGTTTTTCCTCAACCAATATTCTGATATATTTCAGTATTACTAAATGCCAGGTGACGCATTCACTCATATTAGAATTGTAATATTATTAATCCTTAGTTTTTTCTCCACCATACATATACTGTACCATATTCTGCAAACATTTTTATTGCTAATATTACATATTTCTAATTTTATTTACTGACTGAATACTAAGGTGTACATTTATATACAGTTACACTGGAAATGTACTAGCTATTCATCACCAACTTTTCCCCATTGTACACACTGTACTATGCTTCTATAACCAGCTTTCTAGTGACACAATTCCATATCCTAGTGTTATTATCACTCTCAGAATAACTTTTTCTATGTTTTCACTAATCTGATATTGTACTACAAAACATGTCTGGAGGTCTCTCCCCAGGCTCCCACTAAAAAAGGGTCTGTTTTGGCCCAAACATCCTCAGTATACAAATGCAAATGAAAATAAATAATACTATAATTCTGTCTTTCATAGATTCACCTACCACCATACCTCTCAACCTCTTAGAGCAAGAAATCTGGACAAAGCCATAAATAATGGGGGGGGGGGGGCAATGGCCCAAAAATAACGACAATTTTTAAATATTGCTCTTGTAAACTTAAAAAGTTGATAGAACAGGTTTTGTGTTAGCATGAATTTTCTTTTTTTTCCTCAAAAATTTTGTTTTATTTTTCAAATACATTTGAATGAATTCCATAGTATTTATACATAACATCTTGAATAACTGTGGACACTACTTATATTAGCCTGACACTATAACAGATCTTAGTGTATACAATTACTTTATAAGTATGCCCAATCCATTATCAGAATGTCTGATCAATTACTGTATAGTGTCAATCAATTATAAGACTTTTCCCCAAGGGTTGTTGATAAATGGCTTTGGATAAATTCTTAGTTCTTTAATTTTTAATTTCCAATAATGCTGTGGTCTTTGGTAGGCTGTAGAACTTATCCAAAGTTGGTACCATGTTTGTATTCCATCTTCTTGTTATACCCTTCCTTGAAATTGCAAGTATAGTCCATACTAGATACATGTTTGACCTATTCAAATGAGGACCTTCATTCACATTTCATAATACAAGAGCTTTAGTTGAATGAAATGATTCATTAAATAAAGCTTGTAGAAAGTTATTAATAGCATTCCAAAATGGCTTAATTTTAACACAATCAAAGAAAATGTGGTTCCAATCTGCATTGTGTACTTGCTAACATTTCCAACATATTCCTTTTATGGAAGAACTAATTTTACTGATTCTGTCTGGGGTTAAGAATGCTCAATGCAAGCATTTCCAATTAAAAACTTTCCAGTATTGTGTAAAGGATGTCTATTTTATCGATAATAAGATATTTGTTTTAATATCTTCAGTCAACTGTATTGAGTGTCCTTTTGTTACATTTTTCCAGTATGAGGTTTCGGGTGTTGTTTTATAGTTTATCAATATTTTGTAAATTTTTAAATACTGTTTCCCATGTCAAAGTCATTATATATGATCTCATATGTCTATTTCGTAAATCTAGGTATTTCTTTAAATGAAGAATTCTTAATTATTCTACTTAAATCTTGAGAATATGACAGAATACTCTGTAAAGTTAGTCAGTACTGTTATGGAATTTTGTATGTTGTTTTTATTACTTGCATATCTAAAACTTTCAGCTCTTTGATACATTGGAGCCAACAAACAAATCCTTTCTGTTCCCAAGAATTAATAATTTCTTTATATATTTTATGTGGAAAGTTCTTTGTGACTATAAATGGTGTTAAAAGATCAAACCAGATTTTAAGTCTATATTTGCATTAATAATTTTCCTAAATGAGTCAATGTAATAATTAATCATATGAGTTTTAGTGGGTTTAGTTATGTTATATTGCATACTAACACATATGTGCCATGGCAAATTGTTTTTCTCTGTTATTTGAAATTTTTTTTGTAAATCGAATTCATTTATTGATATTACAGTTAGTAATTCTTTCCAATTTGCAGAGTAATTTGGACTTATCTAATCTGAGATTGTTTTAGATATTGATGCTTTTATATATGTTTCTATATCAGGAAAGTTTAATCCTCCCTGTTTCCATGGTCTGATATGATATATAAAAGCTATTCTGTTTCTTTTGGGAAACCATTAAAATTTTATTAGGCATGAATTTATTTCTTTAAGTATATTCTTTTCTGGTAACAGGTGATTGCCAATGCTATATACAAGATCATGGGCAGTAAAACCATTTTTATTAACTGTAGTCTATCTTCAAATGTTAATATTATTTTGTTCCATTTTTCCAAAGAGATTTTAATTATATTGATATTATTGTACTTTTTTGAGACTAATTCCTTATTATCCTTGCATAACAATTCCTAGATATTTTAAGGTAGATTCTTGTTTCCCTATGATGTGATTCCCCCTTAGTCTGCAGTTCTTTTTTTTTTATTTAAAAATTTTGACTTTGATTTATTGAAATGGAGTCCTGAAATCATGTGAAATTTGTCAATTAATATATCTAATTCTTCTAATGTCTCTTTTGTATTAGATAATGTTAGTAATATGTCATCAGCAAATAGCATTACTTTAGAATAGTATTGTTCATAAACATCTATTCCTTTAATTTTTATATTGTTACAAATTGAATCTGCCAATATTTCAATAGCCAGAGCAAATAGAATTGATGACATGGGACATTCTTGTTTAGTGCCTTTTGTTATATGTATAGATTCAGAGGTAAAAGGACCTAACTTGATACACGCTAAATTATTTGTATATATATTCTTTAAAAGATGAACAAAGGATAAGGGAAATTCAAATAGCATTAGGATTTTGAATAAATAGTCCCAATTTAGGGAATCAAAGGCTTTCTCTATATTCAAGCCAATTATGAGGAGTGTTTCTTTATTTTCTTTATTAACATAATCTGTAAGAGAAAGTATCCTTTTAATATTGTCATTTGTGTGTCTATGATATATAAATCCAGTTTGATCATTATTTATTGTTTTGGATAGTGGTATTTTCATTCTGTTAGTTAATATTGTCATAAATATCTTATAGTCATTATTTAATAATGATATAGGTCTATATGAGGTACAGAGATTTGGGGATTTGTTTTCTTTTAGGATTGGTGTGATTAAGGAATATCTCTAAGAGGGTGGTATTAAAGCTTGTGACTGCATTTCTAATAGAGTTTTGTGGAAGAGGGATAGTATCTTTGAAGGAAAAAGTTTAATATATTTCCATAATTATGCCAGCTATACCTACCATTTACCCTCTTTTATTGTATCTGTAATTTCTTTGTAGGATATTGGTGCTTGCAGATCTAGTTTTAATTTTTCTGTTTTTTTTTTATATTAGAACATTTTTCATCTACATTTAATTGATCAATATGTATATTTTCTTTTTGGAAATGTTCCACATTGTGATTTCTATAGGCATTAAGAATGTCACCTATATCCGAGGCATTTTTCCCTTTTTTTTCACGGAATATACTTTTAATGTTATTAGCTTTTGACTGTATTTTGATTCTTGTAGATAAATTATGTAGATATTTGGAAGAAGTGGCCAAATTATTACTTTTTAGTTTTTTCTAAAGCTAAACTAGTTTTATGTGTTAGAATTTCATTGTATTTATTGTTTAATACTTCTACTTTCTTTTTCATCTCCAAATTATTTTGATTTTTTTTCAGCTTTTACTGACAAAAGTTTGGATTGTAGATCTAATAATTCTGAATCCCATTCTCTGATTTTTTTATACAAAATTAGGGTTTTACCATATATGTAAGCTTTTAATGAGTCCCATATCATTATTTTTATCTCTGTGGTGTAATTAATATCTAAGAAAAACTGCAATTCAGATAATAACCAGGGTTTGAACTCTTTAATTTTAGTTGTATATGCTGGAATTATGGAGTTAAATATTAATGGTTTGTACCCATTTTGAAGTTTTAGTATCAATGAATTGTGGTCTGAAAAGGAGTAGGGAGTGATTGAGAAATTAATGATTTTAGAGTGCAAGTGATGGGCAGAAATTATTTTATCTATTCTAGTTTGGGTATCAAATCTGTGATCTTGATGGGAAAACAACAAAGATTTATCTGCTTTAAATTTGAAAGTATCTACCAGATGAAATTATTCCACCCAATTGTTTAAAGCTTTTGATATAGCAGATGCATGCAGTGGTCTTTTATTTGTAGTTTCAGAAATATCAACTATACAGTTAAAATCTTCTCCTAATATTAAGTTGCCTTTATAAATATTAGAAATGAAATCCAAGTGTTTTTTAACAGTTCCTGTTCCAATGCCTGGGAACCAGTATAGATTGGCTAGGGTCCATATTCTGTTATTATATTTAACTATTACTAATGCCATAAGGACTTCTTTATCTTCATACTTATAAATGATTTCTGGGTTAATCACATTTGTTTTCCATAAAATTGTTACCCCTTTTGTCTTTGTCTTATAAGTGGATTGTGACAATATCGTATATTCCTTAGGATTACATTTGTAATTGTCATTTGTTTTGAAATAAGTTTCTTGAAGGAAGATAATTTGTGCTTTCTTCAGTTTTAAATATTTCAGTAGATTTGATCTCTTGCTATGATTGTTTAAGCCACTGGTATTTAAAGATCATAAAGTTAAATCCATCTTAGAAAACAATAAAAGCTGCTACAAACAAAGTAAATGCCTTGTCGTTGCTGTTGTAGATACTATAAATCCAGTAACAAAAGAAAAACCAGCACAGGCAACCGCGGACTTCACAAGATGCCACTGTAATCTTTAAAACTGCAAAATTTATTGTGCACTGATAAGAACTGTTAGCGCTTTCACTATAGCTTCACCAGACCTTTACAAACAGAAGAAATGGTCTGCTTTTATATAAGAGCAATCAATCAATTAGACTCAATTAACTGTAATGAAACAGCTTCATAATGTTAAAACATTATTAAAGCATCTAAAAAATGTAAGAATATTAGTGGTAACATCATTTAATTGATGAACTGCAAGTAAAAACCTAACAGGGCTCATACAAAAAATAGAAGTTATATATGTCATATTTATAAAGATGCATTAAAAGTTACATATAAAAAATAATACATATGAAAAAATATATACAAATAAAAAAATACATATAAAAAAGTGGGGTGGGGGAGACATGCTGTTGCTACCCCCTAACCTTACATCCCCTTGCTTTTAATACTGGTCTCAAGGAAGCTCTCTCCTTGAGTCCCTTCCCACAGTCAGGCCTTAGTCTCATCATCCATCCCATCTCCCTCGTTTCAGTCCCATTCCTAATATCTCCTCCACATATAATTGGCCTGATAACTTCCATTACCCTGAACTTAAACTGATGTTCAGTGCCATTAATTTTAACATGTTTGGCTAAAGCATTTGGTTGATGAATCAATTCTAATGGCATATAAATGCTCCCTAATCCTAGTTTTTAATTCCCTGTTGGTTTTCCCAACATAGAATGATCCGCAGCAATCACATACAGCTAAACAGACAACCTGTGCAGTATTACAATTAGCTAAAACATGACATTTGTACATCTGTTTTGTCTCTGGATGTATAAAACTGTCACTTGTGTCAATGTAGGAGCAAAAATGACATCGACCACATGGAAAGGAACCAAAGACATTCACTACCTCACTATCTTTGCAACATGTACAATGACATAATATATTCTTCAAATTAGATTTATTCTTATAAACATACTTTGGTTTGTCACCAACCAGTCCTCAAATCTCATCATTGGTAATCAAAACTCCCCAATGCTTGTTGATAATTTTCAATACAAATCTATTGTCAGCAGAAAAAAACATTGGTAGTCTAATGTCAAACTGGGAGGCAACTGTACCACTCACCTCTCCACTGACCATGTTCGAAAAGTAGGGAATGGCCCTACCTTATCTTAACATATCAATGTCACTAAGCCCTGTTTTCACCTCTACCTCACTATACCCACATTCATACAATCTCTCCTTTAATGAATGTAGCTCAATGGTAAATCCTTCATCAGATGCTTGAAGTCTGGAAGCTCGCATCCCTTGATCCCTTATGATGTTCTTAAAAATATATTGCGGATGCATGCTCTATCTGTGAAGCAAAGAATTTCTATAATGTTGTTTCCTAAAGACTCCAGTGTTAACCAACCTAGCTTCCAATCTTTCAACATAAATATCAAGGTAAGAGATTTTGTTTCATGAATGAGACATGGTAAACTTCAAAAAAATCAGTCATACGATTCATCTTATGGATGAACCTTTCCAGACTGTGAACACAACCTGTCCAAACAAAAAAAATATTGTCAACAAAACATCGATAGAATGGGACAAACCATCTATACTCATCCAAAACAAATAAGCTGTCTTCCTCTCGATGAGCCAGAACCATACTGGTATAGCTATTGGTACATGAAGTGCTCATAGCTATGCCATCAAGTTGTAGATAAATGACATCATCAAACACAAAGATGTTGTTCTCCAGAACAACTTCCAAAAATAGACTTATCAAGTCTCTTTGTTTGTCATTGTAATCACTGTGCTTCAACAGATATTGCTGTATGGTGGTCACCCATTTATCATTGGGAATAACCTTGAATAGGGACTGTACATCCAAAGTTACAAAAATAGCTCTAGAATCCAGATCAACTCTATCAATAAAACTATATAGGTCCAATAGAAACTGCTTTGTATCTTTCAACACTATCTCATTCTTATCCAAAACAGGTCGCATCATTCCTTCCACATAGACAGAGAATGGCTGGGTATACCAACCTCTGCCTGAAACAGTTGGTCTCATGGGAGGGTTCGTCCCATTTTTATGAATTTTAGGGAGATCATTGATTGCTGGTATCATTGGACACCCAGCTAATAAATATTCAAATAACATTGGTAATAACATGAATTCGAATTAAGTCATCCAGTGTAGCTTGTATACACTGTATAAGTAAAGACACCTCTTGCATATCAATAATTCTATAATAACTGGCATCATTCAACATCTCTTTCATGGTCCTCAGGCCTAATAATTATGTTCTTATCAGCCTGCAACCTACTTAAAGCTTTAAGATCATTGTAGGTTAAATTATATCTAGCCGTCTTATATCTATGAGGAAAAACATCCTCTTGAAATTTCTTATACATATCATTCTCTACAAGTTTATAGAATGCTTCTACAAGGGGATGATTGCGAGGCATATACAAACTTGGTTTCCTAAAACTATTAATTGCAGTATCATTGCTACGACCAAATTCAAGTTCCTACTAATAGTTTAACATCTGTCAATATATCAACAATAAAAACGAAGTATACCAGTGAAGTTGATGCTCAGCAAAAGGGTAGCAGAAATATGTAAAATAAATAGATAAAACCTGCTGAGCAAAACAATGGTGGGGTAACAAAAATGTTCCAATGCTCCAAAATCCAAGAAATGCAGTAAATGAAGAACAATCCAAGTGTGTACTCGACAAATATATTTATTTATAAAGTGAGGTTAGCGCTTTCGCAGTAGCATACTAGGTCTGATGAAGCTACTGCGAAAGCGCTAACCTCACTTTATAAATAAATATATTTGTCGAGTACACACTTGGATTGTTCTTCATTTACTGCATTTCTTGGATTTTGGAGCATTGGAACATTTTTGTTACCCCACCATTGTTTTGCTCAGCAGGTTTTATCTATTAATATATCAACAATGTTGTTATGTTGAGCTGGAATGAAACTCAATCCCTTATTCAAAAGTGATAGTTCATGCACATCCAGCTCACGATTGGAAATATTCCAAACTAAGCGGTCACAGCTTGAGTCCACATTTTCTTTATTGTCTGGGTCGAATGTCTCTCGACTGAAGATTTGCGTTTCTGCCTGCCACGACTGAATCTTTTTTGGTATGGAGACCTGAATATCTCCTGGAAAATCTTTTTTGAAAATGTTCTGCTGAGGTATGAATCCAACATCATTATCTCCATTATTTCCCCAAATTCGCTGTCATCATGGGGCCATGGCAGCATCACCATCTCCCCTAATGTCTGTGAACAAGACACATCATTGCAAAGGAGAACCAAGATGCTCCCGCAGGCACTGATACTTCTTTCAATTCCTCAGAGGGATTTACATGAGGAAAAGGAATCATAAGGAAATCAGGGACAGTGAGACCCAAGTCTTCAAGAGTATTCAAGCCCTCCAGTCCTACCTCTTGGAATGACTGCAGGCTCTGAAAAAAGGTGAGCTTTTGGGTGAGACCTTGGCCTGCAGACTGCTGTGCTGGGAGGTCTAGAACTGACCAGTAAAACACTGAGGTCAGTGCTCTAGCTACCTCTGCAGACTACATGAAATTAGTTGACTTTGGAGCAATTAAGATGGCAGTGACTGACATCAACATCTGCATCAGTACTAAATGTCTAACACACCTGACCCCAACCCACAAACCAGTTCACTGATGACCAGAGCTCAAAGGTCAGAGCTACAAAAGCACATAGCCAAAGCAAAGGATCAGTCACTGACAATAGCCTTAGCAGTCAGAGAATGAATGGTGATGGTGATGCTGAAGGCACAATGGGTGTAGGAGCAGGTACTACTGATGATGATGGCATTTTCACACTTTGAGAAAATCATTGGGTCTGACATTGTCAGCTACAGAAGACAGGACCAGCACTGAGGTCACAGACATCTGGTTGCCTGGGTCTATATCACGACATCGAAAAGTACATTAACCTAACGGTTTAAAAATTGAAAATGCCATTCATTGCAGTTGCTCTTGTGGGGGGCTGTGCCCCCAACACCTCCTGCTAATTATATATACCAACTCCGAGATCACACTACAGTGAGGAAAGGGCAAATTTTCCAATCTTTACTGTACCTCAACCTCACAATACACACCTTGATGAATGGCATTTTTTAATTTTAAACCATTCGATTAACGTCCTTTTTGATGCTGTGATATAGACCCGGTTGCCCATGGGGTCTCAAGCAATAACACTACAAGGACCAGTGAGTAAAGAAAGTCAGCTGAAGAGAGGAGAAATGGGTGTCTATCATCCCTGGAAGTACAACAGGATGGGCTCAGACCCCTGTTAACCTGAAAAATTAATAGCGTCATCTTACTATATTCAAGTATATTCAAGACCCATCTTGATGCTGTAGTACAACACTGACCTAGTGAGCCTATTAGATAAACCATTATGGGGAGAGGGGGGCTTAGGTGAGGAAGGCTTTCCAGTCAAACTAGATTTACATAATGAGGACAATTCCATCTCAGACACCCTTGAATGAGTACACTGTGTACCAGAAAGTATGTCTCTTATTTAATAGTCATCCTCAAAACTCAAGAAGATGAGGAGGAAGATTCATGATCCTATCACCATGGCATTTTCATGGAAATGGAAGAAGCCTCATGTTTATATATGGGCCTAGACTTGGACTTCTGGAAGAGTTCCTTAGAAGAAGAAGATACCTCCTGTACTTAATCCCTTGTCAGAAGAGCCTTGGGCATTACCTTGTCCTTTCTATTATGTAGAATTTTTTGATCACAAGTCTTCAAAAAGATGTGACACCCCAAAACACAGCAGGCATCCGCTATCTCTTCTGAGGAAGAAATGTATGCCCACATCTTTACATTGAATGATGACTCTTCAACTATGTCTGCCTTGAAGAGAGTTTTTTTTTTTATTTGCTTAAATTTGTACATTTTTAATCCATAAGATTCTAAAGTAAAACATCTGAGAAAAAAAACAGAATTCCTCCTCAGAAATAGCATAACACTGAAAAGCAGTCAAACAATGCACAGTGCAACTAGTCCAAAAACCAAACATAATCCAAAGGCTGCAAGTACAACTTACACATATATTTAGAATCTAAGTGTAAGGAATGCAAACACAGGAACACAGGAACAGTAGTATTTAAGTGATCACAGGAACCATAAGACGCCTAACCATATTTAGGTTTACATTCAATTACACACTTAAAGTTCTTACCACCTCCCAAATTGAGTATGGTTGTACATGACAACCCTTGTGTAAATTTGTGCCTATCCATCCATCCTCAAGACTAACCTTAAAGGTAAACAGAGTAGCACATTGCTTGGTGTGTAGGACAAACTTATTCCATACACTGGGAATATAGTTTTATTTTATTTGACATTTGTTTATCAGGAAAGTCCGACTTGGAACAAAGCCAATTTTCAGGGAGAAAAGCTCCAGATGCATGCCTTTGTAATGTGGAAGGAAACCGGAGCACCCAGAGGAAATCCACACGAACGCCGGGAAGACATGCAGACTCTGCACGGAAGGCACCCCAGCTGAGAACTAAACCAGAAAACCTCTTGCTGTGAGGCAACAACGCTACCGCTGCACCACTGCACCGTCCGAAGTTAGGAATGGGTTTAGTGAGGAATAGTGAGTTAGGAATTTATTTCTCCTGTGAGTCTTGTAGGTCCCTAGAGAGGGTCTTTGTTCAACCACTCATTTTTGTGATTAAATAAGTGATCAAATAGGAGTAGCTCATTCATAGCTTGAAATATGAGACACAGGTCATCTCATAGCATCTTGTAGTCTTCTGAGTACAAGTGGAATTGTACTAATCATTTGGGATAATTGAAGAATTTAAGGGCTTTAGTTTCCTTGGTTAAAACGTGGTGGGGCCTTTCTATTTGAGTGATACACCTGGATTTGTACATACCAAAGGGGGCATTATGTTTAATAATTATGTTAATGGAAGAGCACAGTGGTAGGATGACTTCTTTTGGATCTTGAAGATATTGCCTTGCTAATTAAATGGGCCAGATAGAAGGATTTCTTTACTGTGGTGGAAACATGCTAATTAAATGAGAGACAGTGGAACATAGGCCTCACATGATAATTTCTGTATGAGGATGAGTACCATATATAACATATTCAGTTGAAGCATCTGTTTTTGCTGAACACTACTATGCCACAATTTCTTTGCATTTAGCTCGACACCATTTTGACTACACCAGGTATGCAAATATTCCAGCCCTCACTGGAGCAGTTTAGTATCAGCGAATGAGGAGAGAACAATAACCAGGTTCAATAATCATACTTCTAGGATATTGGCTTAGATGTCTTCAAAATAAATGCCAAACAGGAGACAACCCAGCACTGCTCTCTGGAGTGCACATGGTTAGTTATAATTTTATATTCAAAGAAGTTATAGCAGCTTTCACAACTTGGGATCTGTTAGATAACCCATTTGCAATCAAACAGAAGAGGGAAGATTTTACATTAATACTTTTGTAAGTTTTCAGTAATAAGTGGATGGGGGTGGTATCAGTAGCCATGACCAGGGAAAGATAAATAAGTGCGTGAATTGACCATTGTCCACAGTCTTTTCAAATAAGCTTACTATTTTCAGAATACAGGTCCTGCCCATAAAAAAACTGAGCAGGTCAACACCAACTAGAGTAAAAACACAGAACAAAGTCACAAAGGAGAACTCAGGGTAACAGCAAACTAAGTAAAAATAAATTCTGTAGAAAACACTAAGTAAATGCTTATTTTGGTAGAGAGGAAAAAAACAAAGGACTGCACCTCATTTGAGCAAAAAAAAAAAACACTTCAGGGAAAGAATGGTGAGCATGTATAACCAAGCTTGCTGGAGAACGACACTGAAGTGCTGAGAAATATGAGAAAAGAGGAGGAGCTAATGTCTGGGAAACTGACTCACTACAGGGGGGCAGGGTATGGGCCTGCAGTGAAGTACTGCCTAAGGAAGAAGTTAGACAAGATCACCCTAGATTCACTACAACCAGGTTCTTGAGTAGTTGGTTTTGGGACTGAGCACCAAACAAGTGTCCAAGAACTATATGACTGCCCATCTAACTCTTGGCCCAAGCACTCTGTGAATTTCCCTTGAAAATGTCATCACAGCAAGGAGAATATCTAGAAATGAAAACACTGACTCCCTTCCTAAGATATGAACAATCTCCTGTGAGTCTCAAACACTGGAACGTACTTGAGATCTGATGCACACAACCATGCCCATTTTGGAAAGAGAGGCAGAAGGGCATCAAAGTAACCATCCTGAACCTTTGCACTTTGATAAATTTGTTTTGAATACACAGGTAAAGTACTGACATCCAATCTTCATCCTTCTTGGGAATGAGAAAGAATCTGGAAAAGCAGGATGTTCCTCAAAATGCAGAAGGAATTGGTTCTATGATCCATTTCCATTAAAGAATGACTTTAGAAGAGATCTTGCCTTTAAAACATAACTCCTGCAGAATCCATGTGCATTGCTGATTTGAGGAAAATTCTGTCCTAGATGCTTTCCTCAGCTACATAAGTACATAGATGCTCATTGGAATGGAACTCAGCTGGAATGATACCTTGCTGCTTTGCTTACTACTGACAATACCTTCCTTAGAAGAGGAAATACCAGTTGATGAGGTGACAGATGAGAAGAAAGACAAAACAGATTAACAGATTCTCCCACTCACAATGAATGGGGACATCCAACATTTTAACTGTTGTAAGACATCTTGTCAGCGATAGCAGTTCCTAGCCTTGACAATCAATCGGTTTTGGAACCCTTTCCTTGGCAACAGACTGCCTGCCCTTCCAAAATGAAGAAATAAGCCATCCTTTCACGCTACCAACATAATAAACATAAATGTGTTTGAACTGTAAATTTGAAAGGTATATGCAATAAATAATGCTATCAGAATGTCATCTTTGCACATTACGTCATTATCATTCTATCAGAATGTCATCTTTGCACATTACGTCATTATCATTACATCAGCACTAATGTATTACAATGCACACAAACCAAAAATTATACTTCTCTGAAGTTTCAAAAAATCTTTTATGTTGAAAATTGTACAACCCAGATATCAGATCAATTTTCTTCAGCCAAGCAAGAATGCTTGTTTATTGAGATACTTACAAAAATATGAAAAATATGTTCATTAAAATAAACACTGAATCTCTTAATATGTACAACTTGCAGTGCAAATACATATGCATTCTTCAACATTATACCATGTAAGTCGGCAAGTAATGATTTTGAATATATTAATGTATATATAAAGTGTAAATAGGAGTGGTGAAAGGGACAGCTCTGCCTAGTTCCCCCTGTTTTTGATGAGTTAGCTGTGGAGGTACCAGAAATGTAAAAGTCTGATTCTCTAATTGTTATTCCAGGCAGAAGATCCACAGGTGGTGTGATCAATATGGCTCAGAGTCCCAATATAAAACACATTTATTCAACGAATATACAAAGATGGTTAAGTGCTTTCATCAAAAGTGACTTCATCAGAACCATGAATTAAAAAGACCAAACACATAAATATCTAAAATGCAAGGTCACATGATAACATAAAAATTAATTTTTAAAGGGGTATTACCCCAATTTATGCACACATGGCTTTTCTTTTAAGCACAGGCATAAAAGAGGTACAGTCATTTATCCCTGGCTCAGATGCTGCATTTAGTCTCAATTGCCATTTGAGCTCACTCTCCACAATTTTATTTTCCCAGTAACCCCCCTTCACATCCTTCATAATTCTTTCTAAAATACCATGTTTAAAATTAAAATCTTTTCCTTGACAAGACCCATTACTATGTCTAAATAGTGCATTATTATTGTCATTATTCTTAACTGCATATAAATGCACATAGATGCATTTCCGTAAACGTCTGCTTGTTTACCCCACATAAAAAAAGTTACAGGTTTTACACACTGCAATATACACAATACCATGTGTACCGCAATTCCCTGAACTCAGAAAAACTCTCCGTGGGGGGGGGGGCTCCAACAACAATACTACTGTCCTGATTAATGTATTTGCAGTAGTTACACATATCACACTTTTTGGTCCCCCATTAAGTGCTGTTGTCAGTATGCCTTTTAATTGTATGTTCTAGTTGTTGCTGAGTCTTTCAGCTTTTCCTGGTTAGGGGTCGCCACAGCAGAACTCCGGTCCGCTAATTATTGGCAGTAGATTTTTTTACATGCCGAGTTGCTGGCCCTGACGCACAACCTTCAACGAAGGAATGCCCATTCACGCATGTCTCCACACAGAAGATGTTCTAGCTGAGAATCAAACAGGACAACGTCTTACTGTGAGGCGACAATGCTACCGCAGCACCACCACCACAGTACAATTGTATGTTCTAGTAAGGTTTTTAAATTACATGTCTTAAAGGCAAATTTTTGTTTTTCCCCAAGTTGTTCCAAAATTTCTGTGTTACCTCTAAAAATGGTCCAATTTCTTGTTAAAATCTCTTTCAATTCATCACTTTTACCATTAAAATTAATGAACATAGAATGGGGAAAATTTCTGTGTGTTTGGTACTTGTGCCCAACTATCTCTACACTAGAACTCAATAGGGGGATATAGTTTATTTCCCACTCATTCAAGATGTTTTCTCCCATTTCTAAAAGAAAATTCTTTGGGATCCCCCCCTCTCTAAAAACATACTGACTAAATTACCTAGTTCAAGTTTGAATGTGCTTAGGTCAGAGCACATTCTGGAAGCTCTTACCATTTGGCCTTTTACAATATTTCTTTTAATGTGGGGTAGATGCTGACTAGTATTAATCAAGATAACTGTTTGAGAAGGTAAGTTTCTATAAACTTTAGAGCCAAACATACCCTCTGTCTTAATTTTAAAGATGGTTACAGCTAGTCTTCCCAGACAGAAAACATATCTCTTCTCCCATGCATACATGACCAGGTTTGCATAGTTAGGGGCGCAATTAGCACCCATTGCCACCCATTTTACTTGTTTGAGGAATTCATCCCCAAAAACCATATAATTGTTCTTAAGAATAATCTCCATACCTTCTACCATAAAGTTAGCTAAACTAGGTTTAAGGGTAGTAAGTTCTACCAAGGTATCTCTAAACAACTCTAATCCTTCATCATGTGGTATTGATGAAAACAGGTCAAGTAACCAAAGCAGACAAATGACCGTATGTCAAACTAATAAGAACACCAAATGGTCCAGGCAGCAGCAGGAAACGGCTTAACAAAAATGTTATTAAAATCTCACAAGCACTTTGACCCAGACTCAATTGCAGGGCTTTTTCAAGTGTAAAACGAACACCACACAAACCACTCCAATTTAAATACCCCCATTCACAAAAATGTGCCAAAAAGATTTAAAGCAGTACACACAATCCTATATCACTAAACATTCACAGTATCTCAAATCAAGAACATCAATATTAAAAAGTATTCTCTTAACAAGTCATACATAAAAATTCCCAACAATCCCTCCACAGTCATAGTTTAAACAGTATATTAAAATGCAAGAAAAATGCTAAAAAATAAAATGAAAAATGTTATAGTGAGTAAGTGCAACCACATTAATATACATTAGTGTCTACAATTAATAAAAGCAATACATATTACCAAAAATTACAAATATTACAATTTCTCAGCTCTCTTAACTAAATAGGACTTAACAGAGATGTGATCATTCAATCCTGGGGGTTGAGCTGCATTTAGTTTTAGCTGCCAATAGGTTTCCCTGAAGCTTAACCAGTTCTCCTAGTCCTAGTAGTTCTCCCTAGGATCTACACAAACTTGTTCCAAGATTCCAAAGAGAAAACCTGTATGGTTGGGTTCCATGTGCAAGTGTCTATACAATGCATTATTTAAGTTATTTTTCCTAATATTGTAAGTGTGTTCGTAAATACTTTTGTTAAGTGCCCTTTTGGATTTTCCTACGTAAAACCTAGGACAGTCTTTACATTGGGCCAAGTATACTATGTCTCTAGTGGTACAATTACCTTTTCTAAAGTGCACTATACTTCTCGCATGGCTGTCCAAAGTAACAATTACTTTATCTGTGATATGTTTGCAATACCCACATCTTCCACATTATCTTGTTCCTTGATCCCCCTGAAGCCTACCTCTGTCGTAGTTCCCTTCAAAGAGCCTTTTTAAGTTAGTCCCTGTTTTAAAAACAAAATCAGGGCTCTCACTTACCCTGTGTACAATATCTTGGTTGTATTTCAACATTTTCAAATTCTTCTCAATCAGATCTTTAATCTCCCTTGAAGCACTACTGTGTTGTAGTACCAAAGCTCTTTTACAAATTTGTCCACCAGTGGTTACATCCACAGAAATATTCTGTGAGGTACTACCTAACAAGGGAAAGTACTTCATGCCCTATCCTTCTATGACCTCATCTGCCACCTCCTCAAACAGACTACTAGGGTAACCCCTTGCTCTGAATAACCCAGAGACAAGTTTAATTTCAGATAAAAAGTCTCCCCTCTCCGAGGTCATTCTGGCAGCTCTAACCATCTGACTCTTTACAATGCTTTTTTTCTGTTTCCAACGGTGGTCACTATTGTAGGGAAGGTAAGAGTTACTGAACGTGTTCTTCCTATGTATCCTAGATCTTAAACCCCCCATTAGTTTTGTCTAACCTCACATCAAGATAGTCGATTCCTTGTTGGTCAAATTTAAATGTAAATTTTAAAAAGTTGGTAGTTGAATTAAGAAACTCAATAAAGTCAATAATAGAATCCACTGACCCTTCCCATATTATAAATATATCATCCAAAAAGTGTCGGTACAACTTCATGTTTTTCCAATGAGCAGAGTTAAATAAATACTGTAATTCCCATTTTAGGATGACCAGGTTAGCATATATGGGGGCACAAGCAGCCCCCATAGCTACCCCCCTAACCTGTTTAAAAGTCTCCCCCTCAAAATACACAAAGTTGTTTTCCAACACAATCCTCATAAGTTCTACTAGTAGGTCTATATCAAAACTAAGTAGTGAACTTTTTTTCATTCAAAAGTAACCAAAATAAATTCAAACCCTCCTCCACAGGTATACAGGAGAATAGGTCGACCACATAGATGGTCAAAAAGTACACATCCCCTTCATATGATCGTAAAGTTAAACTAAATAAAAATCCCATGAGTCCCTTAGTAAATGCACAAATTCATCACTAATATGTTTAAGGGTATGGTCCAAAAAGGTAACTGTGGGGTAGGTCTTTGATCCCTAACCTGAGACAATAGGCCTATAATGTGGGTCGATAGTACTTTTATGTATCTTGGGAATACTGAAAAAAGAAGCTAACCTAGGCTTTTTAGTTGTCAGTGCACTCCCAAGTTTTTCATCAAGTCTATTTCCCAATACTAGTTCTTCAATGCCAAATCAATTTTCCTGTAGGAAATTTTTATTTCATTGATTGAAACTGGTACATATACATTAATGTCATTTAAAATCTCCACAATTTTACTAAAATAATCAGTAGTGTTAACCAAGACCATACCACCCCCTTATAAGGTTTCGTAATGCGGATCTCCCTGTCTAACATCAATTTATCTAGAATTTGTTTTTCTTCCATGGTCAAATTTCTTTTAAAACCACACTTCCTCCTAAAGTTTTTGTCAGTACTTAAAGCGTATATATCGGATGCACAAACCTCCTCAAAAACTTGCAAGGCTGTGTGGAGTGGAGGGATAAGTATACTTGCCTTCCTGAACTGAACTGTATCTCCTACATCAGGGTGGTCAAATATTAGAGCAAAATTCAATTTTCTTATAAATAATTTTAACTCAGTAAGGGTGTCACAAACGTCAAACCTTACAGAAGGCACAAACTTAAAACCTTTCTCAAAAAGGTGAAAGTGTTCCAGTTTGATTTCAATACCACTCAAATTAAAAATTTTAAAACCATTGTATGAGTGAGTTACCTGGTCCAAATCCACAACTATACCTTCCCTTTCCTTTTGTTTTTCACTTGGCTCTTCCCTTTCCCCTTGCCCACCGGAAAATCCTGCTCACTCATCTCCTCATCCCCCCCCCCCCCAGCACCTGTGTGCCCAATGAAATCTAGACCCACATTCGGGTTTAAGGGGTTTGGTGTTTTTAACCCAGAGGTTGGTGAACAAGTGTCAGTTACAATGGCTGGAGCATGCAGGTTGCCATCATCCATATTCACTTCTCCACTACCATTTTGAACCAAATCCACAGTTTCAACAGTACTGGGCAATCTATATGCTCTAGTTTTAAATATTTTCCCTTTGAAAACATAAGCCCTATTCTCACTATACTGTTTTAAATCCCTAAATACCTTTTTTTGCTTCCTTAAATAAACATCCTCACATTTCCTTTCTACACGAATAAAATTATGCTCATAAATATCCTTATAAAAATCAAACAATAAATCATTCTTAATAGCTTAGTTTAACTTTTCTGCATTCTTCAACAAATAATCAACCTTTCTCCTTGAATATTTCAACATTAACATCATTATTTTAAGTCCACATTCATTGAAAATCTGGTTGAATTCACCAAGCATAAGACTGCCATAAGTAAAACCATCAGGGTACTTACAAATACGCAGCTCCTGTGGGACAATTTTTTTAGCAATACATTCCTTTAAATATGCAATATCCAAGTTGACACATTTGATTTTAAATAGTCTATTTTCCAGGTCTCTAATCCCCTCCTTCAAAGAAGCCATGGCAATGGAACATTCAACCATAGTGTCATTTCTTTTGTAGTTCAAGTTACGACTAAAAATATTCCCATTACTTTTAGTTTGATAAAACCAGTCCCTTAAGTTATTAAAACACCTCGGTTCAGCGTCAGGAAGATTAGCAGAGTGTGTAACAGTACCTTTAGTTGTGCTGAAGTCAGTTCGTTGAACCTCCATACTAAATAGTTCATTCTGTCCATTACCAGGTGCAACATCTTCAATTTCCTCATCAAAAGTCCCTGAAAACAATGGCTGATACCACAGACCATCTGAGAAGCAGAAACAAACTCATGGAGTGAGATGTTAATAACTTCCCCTCCTCTTATGTTCGTCAGCGTTTCAACCCGATTGGTTGAACCTCCTCTTCCCTGCCCACAGGGAAATGAACTGTTGGTTTGAGTCAAACTTTCCATTAAACATGCAAAATCAGTTTTCAGGCTCCACATCTCCACATTAAGATTGGCTAAAACTGCAGCCACCTCTCTCTGCTGTAGGCACAAACTCTCTAAGTCCAACTGACCTGTTCCTACTCCCAGACTGGTTTCCCCATTGAATGTAGCCATCACCTGCACGCCCAACTCCGCAAACCAAAAACCAAGTAACCAAAGCAGACAAATGACCGTATGTCAAGCTAATAAGAACACCAAATGGTCCAGGCAGCAGCAGGAAATGGCTTAACAAAAACTTAACTTAACTTAAAACTGCTGCTGCCTGGACCATTTGATGAAAAAAGGTCGACAACATCTATGGTTGAAAAACACACTCCATCATTGTAAAACTCTTGCTTAATTTTAGTAAGGAAATCCCACGAATCTTTTAATACATAACCCATAGGTTTTAAATTTTGTTAAATCACTCTATCAATGAACACTGCTAAGGGGTGAGTAATGCTGTTCTTAAGCTATGGGATCAGTATATTTAATGCCATTCTATTGATTCAGGGCGATGGAATTTATGAATTCCAAGAACCAGTGGGCAAAGATGTTGGTACATGAGTAGTTTTCCCAGTTAATGGCAAGGTAGTTGAAATCACCCAGTATTAGGGTGTTTGGTTGTATCTTAATATTTTCCAGTATATTTAGAAAGGTGTAGTGAGAATCTTGGGGCATGGTGGGGGATCTGTAGTAAGCTACAATTTGGATTGCAGTCTTACCTAGTGTTAGTTGCACCTGGAGAATTTCAGATGCATTGTGTTGGGCAACTAGTCTGGTGTTGTGAATATCCTTGGTGAATATGGACACTCCTCTACCTTTAGTGTTTCGGTCCTGGTTTGGTGGCCGAAAAGTGTGGTAAGAGTTGTAGCCTGGTATTGCAAGGGTGCTCTCTGGAGCCTTGAACCAGGTCTCAGTTACTGCACAGATACCGATGTTCTCCATTTTTAGGAGTGCCTCGAGAGAATGCATTTTGAGGTTTAGACTTCTAGCACTGAGTAACATTACCTTCAGATTTTGCATGCTTGTACTTGTTTATGGTGGTGGTTTTGTCCTTTGATCTTTACCTAAAAAAGGCACTCTAGGGGTGGCGACAGCCTCCGCCAGTAACCTGAATCCCAGGGGTGACAGGTGCAGACCGTCTCTGGCAAAGCATCGTGGTCTGTCGATCATGTCGTCTCAAGCAGACAGATACTGGATCCCCTTTGAATGACACCAGATGCTTAGCCAATTGCTGAAGTCAATCATTTTGTCCTTATACTGTGGTATCATTCTGGGCAAAGGCAGGATGCTACTCAGGGCTGGGGTCATACCTGCCTGAGCCACATGAAACAAGAGCTCTTCCATGTCTCTTTTTATGTAGTCCAGGGAGGTACATCTCAAGTCATTCACTCCAACATGAACAATGACAGAGTCATATTTGTACTTGCTGTGGAGTGACTTGAGTGCATGCATTATGTGGCAGATCCTGGCACCCGACAGGCAGCTGACTGTAATTTTCTCCTTGTTTAGCCTGGTGAGTGGGACATCAGTGTGCCTGACTATAGAGTCACCTATGACTAAAGTGTTGGGTATGCTGTCCTGCCTTAGGGGCTGTTGTTGGGTGGCACACTGGTGTTGTTAGCTATGTGACACTTTGGTTGTGATTGGTGTTTCTTGGCATTTCAGCTTTGGAGGTCCTTGTTGCTTGGGCAACTTACTGTTAAGGACCTCCATATATGTGGGTTTAGTGTTGCTATGCGTGGGTGTTGGTGGTGTGGGTTTAGAAGGTCTATGTGTTACTTGAGGTGTAGTGCAGGTGTTAACCTTCTCCTCTTGACTGTCTAGCACAATCTTGTATGGAGAGAGCTTTGCTTCAAGTTTGGCTATGTAAGTGCATCTCTCGCAGGTTGTAGTGTTGGGTGGTAGGAGGAGAGGGTTGTCTGCGTACACAAGGCAATTGCTGCATTGCCCCAGTATGCCCAGATTCACCAGGTGGATAGGAGAAATCACCAGAAGCTGACCGTTGGACATGCCTGGTTTGGTGCTTTTGTTTTTTGTAAAGTATAAGAACTGTTTTCCCTTACCTTAGCAAGGTACTTTGCAATTGTAGATGCCTACAATTAATTTCTCCTTATTAACAAGGAAAGTTGAGTGATTGTATCAGTTTACGACTTCCTAGTGCTTTCCAGCAGGTTTTAAAGCAAGTGCTAGTCACAGGGATGCTTAAAGGTAAGATGAAAAAAAAAATTATCCTAAACACTGCAGTGTGCACTAGAGGAGTTAGATGTGAAAGTAAGTAACTTAAGTTTTACCTGTCTAAAAAGTTAAGTTTTAGTGGAGAGTCACTATTTTTAAAACAGCAAGACAGATTGAAAGAGGGTAGTCGCTTTTGTATTCTGGTAGTATGGAATACAGTAGGATGGACAATAAATTTAAATAGTTGAATAGGAGTGATTTCACAAAATGATAATTTTGTGCTTACTCGCACAAGCCAGTAAAAACAGAGAGGAAATTAAATATATGGTCAATTTAACATAAGAGGAAGGCAACTAGAAAGACAGTGGTGTTTAAGAACACTAAAGTAACTGGATGGGAAAGTGGGGAAAATAATTCTGCCTGACTCACAAGAGACAGAGCTGTGGTCTCTTTTCAAGTTTTAATATGCAGTTAAAAGCAGAATACAAGTAAAACACAAGGTAAATAAAACAAATCACAGTATTCAAAATAGAAAAAGGCAATAAAGTAATATAACAAATAAAAAGCAAACTAACCTTTCCCTCACAGCAAAGTGTAGTAGAGTCTGGATGAGCCTTTCTATCTGAGCCAGGGATAAATGACAGTACCTCTATTATGCCTGTGCTTAAGAGAAAAGCCATGCGTGTATAAAATGGGGTAATACCCCTTTAAAAATTATTTTTATGTTATCATGTGACCTTGCATTTTAGATATTTAAGTGTTTGGTCTTTTTAATTTATGGTTCTGATGAAGTCAGTTTTGAGGAAAGCGCTTAACCATTATTTATATTAATTTAATAAATGTGTATTATATTGGGACTGAGGCTTATTGGTCACACCACCTGTGGATCTGTTGTTGCAGTTTTGGTTTCTTTATCCTTTGGCAGCACACTTTGGTTTTTATTTATAATACTGTTGATGCGGAAGAATTAAATCACAAGATGGGGAAAAGAAAAGAAAGTCCAGTGTCTATAGAAGACACTAAACATGCTGGGGTTCTTCATCTTATGGTTACACTGGCTACTAGTGAAGGGCAACACCTCAACCAGTTCCAGCTGTGATAAAGGAAGTCCTCTTTAAAGACAGAAAGCCATTGAAGTTTCAAATAATAAAGATCATAGCAATATGAAAAATTGTAACACCCCAGTATAACAAAAATACCTTGCTGAGAAATGTGTCAGGTGGGTAGCCACTGGAGGGTTTGGATACTCTCTCCCTCTGAAAATGTAATCTGCATATTTAAAATGGAAGAGGGTAGAAAATGACTGAGGAAGAAAGTGCAGTTGTTTGAGTACAATTAACATAACAAGACATTTTAATAGAATTATTGTTGCAGTGGTATTTTTAACACATGGGTATAAGCCACAGGCAGATACCAACCTAACTGGTCAGACAACCAGATCTCTGCAAAAAATTATTGCAAAAGCTGGCTTCTTCCTGTTGCAGGGATGTGTTTGCATCCTTAGTAATAGAAAGTCAGCCTCTGTCACAATTTGTTCTTTTTTCATAAATAAACATATGAGACATATGCCTAGTGAAGAGAAAAGTACTCTTTCTTTCACTTATTTACTTAGACCAAAAAGGAATAAGGTTGTGATAAACTCTAACACAGAGTCTCCTCTTCCTGTATGCCCAGGCTGGCTGTGAATGAATATTTCTCCTGGCATCTGTGACTGTGCTGTAGTAAAAGAGAAGGTGTAAGGGGTGGAGGAGCCCACGTGAGGCTGTGGCATGGTGGCACAAGAAGAGCAGGGCCAAGGGATGGTGTGCAGCATGACACCTGTAATAGCCACAGACTTTAAGGTGTAAAAACTCTGGTACATTTTCAGTTATGGCGTATTATTTTGCCTGTTTGTGGATTATCTTTGTGTTGCACTATCACATTATTCTCTGAATTATTTTATTGCACTTCAATGTACAAAAAAATCAAAATCAAGAAGCAGCCAAGTAGAAACTGCATTTCGTGAAGTAATATAAGGTAAGAAATAAATACCACGAAGACCTGCACCGGCTGGAACTGTCAGGAAAATTTCTTTAAACAAGCCAGACATGTACAAAACTTTTATTTTTTTATTTATTACTTAGTTTGGTTCAAAGCTTGTAGTTGTTTCGTAGAACACCCCATTTAATGTACAGGGCATGAGCAATGAATATGAAACAACAAATTATTACATCTGTCAGTGCTGTGCAATGTTTATCAACAGTGGCACTAACAGATAAAACACAAAGGTTAGAAAAATGATTACAATTCACTTTCTGGGTAAACTGTACAGGCAGACATGGCAGAAAATACAATACAAGTGTCTGCTATCAATATGGCCACCGTGCTTGGAAGCACACAAAGAAATAATAATACTAGAACTGAAGTAGTTACTTCATTTGTTCTGCAACCTGTGGGTATTGGATCCGATCTCGGATCCGAGCCGGCAGCTTTACTAGCTAAGAAATCAGAGCTCCTAGCTCCTCCCCCTACCCATAATCCCCTGCAACATACTCCCTTTCCCCAGATCTCGTTTGCCGCGGCTGAGAGAAGCTTCAAGTGAAGAGCTCCTAGGCGTGGGTGAGAACTTTCTGGTTTACCAAACCGTAAAAAAGTTGGACTCAGATTTTTTCATTTTGTGTGTGTGTGTGTGTGTGTGTGTGTGTGGTTATTAGCGCCCTAGTCATCGTGTAGTATTATTAGTTTAAAAATTTTGTTGTAATTTTTTGCCTTAATTTTTATTTCCCTCCGCTTAGTGTGTGAGTGTGTTGTGCATTATGGCTGAAGGGCCCAAAGCCATATTCTCTAAGTGCACTGAGTGTGGCCATAAGCTTTCCCCAGCTGATGGTCACACTCAGTGCATTCTTTGACTGGGGATGGCCCATTTGTCCACCAGCTGCCAAATTTGTGCAGCATTTAACCCCTGGGCCACCAGGGATAGGAGGAAAGTACAGTTGTGTATACCTACCATAAATGTAGATGTTCGAGTGTCTTCACTGTTGCAGTCATAACTGTAGGGTACTCCTGCCGGCAGGCAGCCTGAGGTCGGCCAGAATATCAAAGTCTGGGTCCGGCGTCGGCTGTATCAGCAAGTACCCTGACGTCAGAACGCATGGGTATAAGGCTGACAGCCGACGCCATCTTCTCCAGCCTTTCTTGCCCCTGATGTCAGAAGCTCCCCTAAAACCAAAAGGTGTCCCAAGGGAAACACAAGTACACCAGAAAGGTAGAGGAAATGGAAACACAGTAAGCAAAAAGAAATAAGAGGGGTCTGGAGGGAGGGAAACACCGACTGCAACAGTGAAGACACTCGAACATCTACATTTATGGTAGGTATACACAACTGTACTATGTTCTTCGTGTTTCACTGTTGCAGTCATAACTGTAGGGTAGAATCCCAAAGCTGAGAACACGGGAGGAGGTTATGAAGAAGAAGGAGCAGCTAGAAGACCCTGCAAAACAGCAGAGGCAAAGCTTGCCCTAGACTTAGAGAACAAAGGGAGGTTATAGTGCTTGGAAAAGGTATGCACAGAGCTCCAAGTGGCAGCCTCCAGAATGTCCTTGGTAGGAACTCCTCTGAGAAAGGCTGCTGAAGTGGCAGCTGCTCTAGTAGAATGTGTCCTGACGGTACCTGGAATCTGTTTTCCATAAAGAGAGTAACAATATCTTATTCCATGAGCAATCCATTTGGAAATAGTTTGCTTAGAAATAGCTTTACCTAGAGAACTGGAAGCAAATGAGATAAGCAATTAATCTGATTTTCTGAAATCTTTAGTCTTGTCCAGGTAAAAACGAAGTTGCCTGTGTACGTCCAATGAATGCAAGATCCTTTCCCCCTTATTTTGGGGTTTTGGGAAAAAGGTAGGAAGGTGAATAGTCTGATTTAGAGCCACTCTAGAAACTACCTTAGGCATAAAAGTAGGATTGGTCCTCAAGGAAACTCTGTCCTGATGGAAGATGAGATATGGTTCCACTGCCATGAGGGCTTGTAACTCAGACACCCTTCTGGCAGAAGTCAAGGCCAACAAGATAGCTGTCTTCCAGGATAAGAACTTAATATCCACAGAGGCAGCAGGCTCAAAAGGAGGCAAAGTAAGCTTCTCCAAGACATAGTTGAGATCCCAAGGAGGGACAGGAGGAGATCTAGGAGGTCTTAAATTCTTAGCTCCTCTTAGAAATTGTCTAACCAGCTGGTGGGAAAAAATGGGAGGATCACAACTGAAATGAGCCGAAATAGCAGAAGCATGAATTTTAATGGAGGAAAAGGAAAGGCCTTTAATCAAAAGGTCTGAGAGATAAAGTAAAATAGAGGGAATATCAGGTAAGAAAGGATCCGAACCACGATCCTGCATCCAAATACAAAATCTTTTCCATTTAGAAGCATAAGATTTCCTTGTACTAGGACGCCTAGCTTCCAAAAGAATATCCAAAACTTGTTTAGGAAGAGAAGAAGGAATCAATTGCCTTTGATGAGCTAAGCTGCCAGGCAGAGAGTCTTGATTTGAGAGTGAAATACCTGACCCTGATGCTGGGACAGTAGAGAATGGGTCAGAGGAAGACTTCAAGGGGGTTCCAAGCAAAGGTGCAGTAGAGTTGGGTACCAAAACTGACGAGGCCAATTTGGAGCTATCAAAATGATCAATCTGGGTTTGTCCAGCTTTATCTTTAGTAATACCCGAGGCAGAAGAGGAAGAGGAGGGAAGGCATATCCCGAAAGATTCCTCCAGCTGAAGGATAGGGCATCCACTTTCCAAGCTGTCTTGCGGAAGGACTTGGTGCAAAAGAGAGGCAACTGATGGTTGAGATGGGATGCAAACAGATCTATCTGAGGACAGCCCCAAACTGCAGTTATCTTGCTGAATAAGTTGGGGTCCAACATCCATTCATGAGGATCCAAAATGTTTCTGCTTAGACTGTCCGCTAAGAGATTCTGTTTTCCTGGAATGAACTGTGCCTGAAGATCCAGATTCAAATTTAGGGCTGTGTCCCATAAAGTCATGGCAAGTCTGCAAAGGGGATAAGAGTGAGAGCCCCCTTGCTTGTTTATGTACCACATGACTGTGGTATTGTCTGTTCGAATTAGAAGAGGTCCTGGCTTCAAAAGAGTCTGGAAAGCTAGAAGAGCATTTTGGACTGCTAACATTTCTTTCAAGTTGATGTGCCATAGAAGGTGTTTGTTTGTCCAAGAACCCTGTTGGCATTTGTCTAGAAAATGAGCTCCCCAAGCATAATCCGAGGCATCCATGGTTATGATCTGAGTAGGTTGAGGTAGACGAAAGGGCTTTCCTTCGTTCAAAACACATGCCCTGGACCACCAAAGGAATTCCTTCTGGAGGCAGGGAATCAGTGGAATCATTGTATCCAGACTGTGGCAATGCTGAGACCATACACTCTTTAGGTACCATTGAAGTTTCCTCATGTGCAGCCTCGCATTTGGAATCAACAGGATGCAAGAGGCCATGTAGCCCAAAGCCTGCAGGAATTTCCTTGCAGTGAGCTGAGTCAATGCTGCCAAGGTCTTGAAGATTGAAGCCAGCTGTAACTGTTTTTCTGGAGTAAGGAAGGCCATCTGTAAACTTGTGTCTAGAAGAGCTCCCAAAAAGGTCATTCGTTGAGAAGGAATTAAATGTGACTTTTTTGTGTTCACTGAGAATCCCAGTAGAAGGAGAAGACATTGAACAAAATGCAGGTGTTGAAGTAAAAGGTCTTTGCTGACTGCCTGAATTAGACAGTCATCCAGATAGGGGTAAATCTGAATCCCCTGAAGTCTGCAGTAAGCTACTACTGGAGCCAGGCATTTGGTAAAAACTCTGGGCGCAGTAGATAAACCAAATGGCAGTACAGAGAATTGGAAGTGTCTCGAGCCTGCCTTGAATCTGAGGTACTTTCTGCATTGTTGCCTTATGGGGACGCATAAGTAAGCCTCTTTTAAGTCCAATGTTACCATCCAAGCATCTTGTGAGAGCATTGGAAGAAGTTGTTGAAGTGTAAGCATCTTGAATTTTGGAATTTCCAAAAAGGTGTTTAATATTGAGAGGTCCAGAATAGGTCTCCAGGAGTTTTGTTTTCTTGGGACCAGAAAAAGTCTTGAGTAAAAACCTTTCCCCACCTCTAGAGGTGGAACAGGTTCTATGGCTCTTAAGGCTAATAAAGCGTCCACTTGATTTAAGACCTCTGTCCATTGATGTTTTGGCAGATCTGGCCAGCCGGAAGGCCTTGGCAGAGTGTGAAAGTGGAATCTGTAGCCTTTCAAAATCACGTCTAACACCCATTTGTCTTTGGTAATGTGAGTCCAATTTTGGTAAAAAAGAGAAAGTTTTCCTCCGAGAGGGGCATCCAGGAAGAGAGGACCTGAAGCCCAACAGAGGGAGTCATTGGGTCTGCTTTCTTTGGGTTTAAGGTCTGTCTTCTCCCCTTCTAGGGGAAGAAGCAGTCCACTGTCTAGATCTGTAAGAGGCCTGAGCCTGCGCCCGACCTCTGGAGCGTCTATATCTTCCCCTTTGAGGCCTGTCAGAAGTGGGAAAAGACCAATTTTTGGAGGGCCAATTTCTGGAAAATCTAGGAGGCTGCACTTGCAAAAAATCTTTTACAGTCTGCATAGACTTGGCTTTTTCTTCCATCTTTTTAATAACCTCTTCAGCCTTAGAACCAAATAAGACATCATGCTGAACAGGGGCAGCTAGCAATTTAGCCTTAACTTGTTCAGGTAAATTCTGCTCACGAAGCCAAGCATGTCTCCTGATAACAGTACCAGAGGCAGCAGCCCTGCAAGAAGCCTCTAAGGCATCAAAACCACAATGTAAACTATGTTTGCTAACTTGTTCAGTTGCATGCAACACATCCTGTAATTCCTTGTCCTCAGCACATGCAGGAAAGGTAGAAAGCCTTTGTTTTAAAACAGATAAAAGAAACTATTGATATTTAAACATGTGAAACTGGCAATTTAAAGCTCTAATAGAAAGGGTAGCTGAAGTATAAACCTTTTTGCCCCACCTGTCCAAGGCACGAGAATCCTTTTCAGAGGGTATAGGATTCTTAGAGGAGGCGGCCTTAGCAGCCTTGGAACCCTGCAAAATAGTTTCAGGATCAGCAGAAGGGTTCTTAAATAAAAATTGATGGGAATCAGGGACCCTGTAAAATCTGTCAGGCTTAGAAGGAGCAGGTGGCATGGAATCAGGGTTCAAGTTAGCCTCAGAGAAGGCATCATCCACAATGTCAAGAACAGGAGGAATAGCTAAAGGCCTGTGTTGAGGGAGAAGAAGAAATTCCCTAAGTCTCTTTTTGGAAGCAGAATAATCCTGACCTTCCCAATGAAAATGCTCCCTCATCTCATGCAAGGTTTCCCCAAAAGAGAAATCTTCAGGGGGAGAGGCAGAGGGAACAGAATCCTCAGCATCCGAATCCTCATAAGGAGGAAAAGAGTAATCCTGATCAGAGGAAGAAACAGAAGATACAGAAGCCTGATCAGAGGAATCATAAGGGATATCCTGTCTAGGCCTTTTCTCAGGAGGAGGGTGAGAGCCCCTAATCATAGTTAATAAATCCTCAGCCATCCGTAGTAATTGCTTCTGAGTCTTAGGAGCTGAATCCGAAGAAGCTTGAGCAGAAAGTCTAGGTTTAACAGAAGTCTTTGACTTAGCCTTTGCCTTTGAGGAAATAGTAATATGTGAAGGCCTGAAAACTCCCTCAGAAGCCGGTACCTGCACAGCGGTTCCGGACCCATCTGAAGGAGTGACGTCCAAAGGTCCTGCAGCAGACAAATTACTAGGCCTAGATGGCTCCCCATGGAAGTCCGTGTCGGCCATCGGTTCTGAAGTGGCGGACGACAGGGGCTGCAAAAGCGCCTCACTGATGACCGCCGAACCCGAAGCTGGCTCCGGCTGCAAAGTATCCTGTTTGGACCTCAGAGGTCTGTCCTTGTCTTTGCATTTCTTCTGTATTCCGGTAGTCGGTAAAGCATCCGGCGACATCCTATAATTAAATCGTCTACCGAAGTAATTCAAGGCCCAATCGTACCTACGCTTGATAGTGCGAGAATTAAACCTGGCACAGAACCGACAGCAAGAAACGTCGTGGTCAGGGCCTAGGCAAGGTAGACAGTAAGAGTGGAAATCTTTATGAGGTATTTGTTTTCCACACGATACACAATTATTAACTTTTTCTGACATCGGAGGAGCAAGAAAAAGGGTTCCCCAATGGGGTACTTAGCTTTGAGAAGAGAAGTAGAAAACTTTGGACCGACGACAATCACACCACGTTGTCTTGAAAACGCCAACCAACAACTAGCGAACTGCTTTGCACCGCACGGCAAGAAAGACTGGAGAAGATGGCATCGGCTGTCAGCCTTATACCCATGCGTTCTGACGTCAGGGTACTTGCTGATACAGCCGACGCCGGACCCAGACTTTGATATTCTGGCCGACCTCGGGCTGCCTGCCGGCAGGAGTACCCTACAGTTATGACTGCAACAGTGAAACACGAAGAACATCAAGTTAATCCTGGCGGGATTATTACCACAGGATTCTTCTTCCTCCTCTCCCTCTAAGGCTCAGGCCGCGACTGTGGCCCCCGGGCCTTTGGACCCCCTACCCTGTCTAGGACTCAACCTCCCTCAGATTCTCAGGGTCAGGGGGACTCTTCTTCCTCCTCTAGGGAGAAGAGGCACAAAGAAAAGCACAAGAGTCACAAGAGGCGGGCTGAGACTCATCCCTCAGCCCCGCCATCTAAAGTTATGAGTCCCTCCACGAGGGCCTCCGGATCCTCACCCTCTCGGCTCCATTCGCCTTGTTTCTCAACGGAGCCAGAAGAGGAGTACTGGTCTCCCTCGAGGTCTTCGAGGCAGCCCTCCCAGCCTGCCTCGATGACCTCTTTTAGATCGACAAGGAGCCTGACTGACGCGGACATGGATCGGATGATGCGTCGATTTTTGCAGACTCAAATGCAGATGGGGGTACTCCTGCCTCCCCTCCCTCCGGGGGGGAGAGCAGCCCCCTTCTTTACCCCAATAGCTCCTTCTCTGACCCAGTTTGGGGTCTCAGAGTCATCGGATCTGGGCCATTTCGGAACCGGGGAGTTGTCGGCGCCGACAGCACCTGTTACTTCGACGCCGACTTTACCCTCGAGCTTGTTGGATCCTGGCTCTCAGGGCCGAGAGCTGAGCGTCGGATCCGTGGGGGTAGGTGTGTCTTTGGCTCCATTCAGGTCAGAGCACACTTCCCTCTCGGGTCCGACCGCTTCGGCTCTGACGCCGATCCCTACCTTGGAGCCGAGGGGGCTGCTTTCAGAGCCTGGGGAAAGCGGTTCACCTTCGGCGTTCCAGGTAGTGGAGAGGGTTCTGTCGAAACCTTCCAGATCCCCAGTCCGGGCGATGGATCCCCCTGCCCCCCCAAAGCATTTGGGTCTATGCTCCATCATCCGGCCACTGGGACAGCCTGCACCAACACTCCAGTTAGTTCCCTTAGAGGAACAGGACCCCGTGTGTGAACCCTCCCCGGATAGGCCCACCGAGGAGGTTCCTCGCAAATGGAAGTGCAAAAGGAGGCACCTGGACTCCCCTGAGTCCCTCATGGAAGACACAGATTTGGATGAAGGGGAAGGTTCCCCAAGATCACCCCCTGAGGATGTCTCCTTTGGAGACATCATGGAACTGTTGCGAATTAGAGGAGGGTGGTCTGCCCAAAAACCTTCCTCAGACAAGTCTGTGTTTCTGCAGGCATTTGATGTAGGCCCGTCTACCTCCTGGGTGTCCCCCCCGGCTGACCCTCTGGTAGACTTAATTACTACCAGGGCATGGAAGGAACCGGACACTGTGGAGCCAATTCCAAGAAGGCCAGATAAAATTCTTAGCCCTCCCTCGGATAGGCAGGCTTGGTCTGAGGGGTCACCAGTAGATGCCATGTTGGTGGCGGCTGCCACAAAGAAGGAACTAGCACAGGAGAGTTCCTCGGTCCACCCTCCGGATAAGGAATCTCGGACATTGGACCGCATTGGAAAGCGGATGTTTGCTTCAGCCACCTTCTCTATAAAGGTGCTGAACTACATGGCGCACGTCATCAGACTCCAGCGAGACTTAATAAAGGAATACGCTGGGGCTCCCCCAGAGTCCATGACGGCCGAGGGTAAGAGGACCTTCTCGACTCGCATAGCCACTCTGAAATCTATTTCTAACACGTCTATGCGGCTACTCTCACATGCTACAGAGGGAGCGGCTAGAGCTAGCGGAGCAGGGGTCGCCTTGCGGTGTCACGCCTGGCTCCGCCTTTGCGATTTTGTGGAACCCTTCAAGGCATCCTTTGCGAATGCACCCTTTGACGGTTCTTCCCTCTTTGGCAAGACCGTCCGCAAGACGCTGGTCCAAAGTGAGAAGGACGGGAAGATGCTGTCTGCCGTCGGAGTCCGCTTCTCTAATCCCCAACGATCCTTCTCTAGGAATCAGAGGGGATAAAAGAAGATGTGGTTCTGGAAGTCTCAGCAGTCTCGTCCAGCTTCAGACCCCTCGTCCTTTAGAGGCAGAGGAGGACAAGGTGGACGCCAGCCCAGAGGCAGAGGGGGGCCACGTAATTTTGGGTCTAGAGGACCATTCTCGGACAGGCCCGCACAACAGCCCTGAGGGCTTACCCGGCTGTCCCTCTCTGGAGGCAGTCAGGGGGCGTCTGTTGGAGCACCTCCAAAATTGGGAAAACATTACGACGGATCGGTGGGTGCTCCGAATCATATCCAGAGGTTACACCATTCCCTTTCTAAGTCTTCCCCCTCCTATGAAGCGCCTCCCCAATGTCCCACCCAATCAAAGGGAGGTGGCAGCTTTGGAGGTTTCGAAGCTGCTAGAAAAAAGAGCCATCCAGCACTTCCCCCCAGACCAGTTCGGATCGGGCAATTACTCCAGGTTCTTTTTAGTGCCAAAAAAGACGGGGGACTTAAGACCAATTCTAGACCTTTCTTCCCTGAACCTGTTCATTCCCAAAGAAAAGTTCCGGATGGTCACTCTGCAATCAATTCTCCCCCTTCTTCGGGAAAATGACTGGATGTGCTCCATAGACCTCAAGGATGCGTACTACCATATTCTTATGGACAGACGATCCAGGAGGTTTCTCTGCTTTCGGCTGGGAGCCAGTCATTATCAGTTCAGGGTTTTTCCATTTGGCCTCACCACAGCCCCCAGGGTGTTCACCAAGGTCATGGCAGTTGTTGCAACCCACCTGAGACTCCAGGGCATTCAAGTCTTTCCGTACCTGGACGACTGGCTCCTCACCACCTCCAGCAGGCATCAGCTTTGTTCTGCCAGAGACTATTCTCTCTCTCTTGCCCAGCATCTGGGCATTTCAATAAACATCCAGAAATCCTTCCTTCATCCTGTACAGGTTCTGGAATTCACAGGGGCCAAAATAGATACTTGCCTCTCTCAGGCCCTTTTAACATCAGACAGATTAAGCAGTTTGTCACGTCATGTTATGGCACTTCTTCAGTCCCCAGCCCCATCAGCAGAATTAGTCGTGAGAGCGCTGGGCTCTATGGCGGCAGCAATCAGTCTTTCCCTGCACGCATGTTTGTGAATGAGAATTCTTCAATGGACCCTTCAAGTCCAACGGTCTCTGTTGCTACACCCCTTAGACACTCCTATTCCCTTGAGCAAGGTTTGCAGGGACTCCCTCCTCTGGTGGCTTCGCTCACAGGAGCTGCGAGAAGGGAGACCCTTTGTGATGCCTCAACCCCAAGCCACGTTGACCACGGATGCTTCTCGCCTCGGTTGGGGGGGGCATTCTATGGGAAGAACCGTCCAAGGCACATGGACTCCCTTAGAGACCACATTGCATATCAATTTGCTGGAGATGATGGCGGTGCTTCTAGCATTGCAAGCTCTTCACGACCTTCTTCCCCTGGGGACTATTGCAATACAGACAGACAACATGGCGGTAGTCTGGTACATAAACAAACAGGGAGGGACCAGATCTTATCCCCTTTGTCGGGAGGTCATGAGAGTTTGGGAATGGGTGATATCCACCAACCGTTTTCTGATAGCAACGCACATTCCGGGACGGTCCAACATTCTTGCGGACAAGCTGAGTCGCTTGATCCTCACACCTTATGAGTGGTCTCTGAATCCATCAGTAGCGAAACAGATTTTCCTCAAATGGGGTCGACCTTGCTGCGATCTTTTTGCTTCTCCGTCAAACACAAAGTGCAGCGAGTTTTTCGCTCTCATTCCTCCACCAGGGGAGAGACCCAGAGATGCTCCGGTTCACACTTGGCCACCCGGTCTCCTCTATGCTTACCCCCCTCTTCCTCTCATGATGAAATTCCTACAGAAAGCACGATGGTTGGGGAGCAGAATTATCCTCAAAGCCCCATTCTGGCCTCGCCAGATCTGGTTCCCTTATCTGCGGTCTCACAGTGTAGTTCCTCCTTGGATCTTGGATCCCATCCCAGATCTGATTTCACATCCTGTGGGACTGCAACCCCCAAACCTGGAAAACCTCAAGCTCGCAGCTTGGTTGATCCAGTTCCACTGATGGCAAGGACTCCCGGTATCTCCTCACCAGTGAAAGACATCCTGGTAGCAGCGCACAAACCTACTACCAGGTAAATTTACAGTAGTAAGTGGAAGCTTTTTTCCATCTAGGCTAGAGACAAGGGTTTGGATCCTTTTACCGTCCCTATCCCGGCTGTTCTTGAATTCTTGTCACATATTTTTCATCAAGGAGCCAGTGCATCTACAGTTAAAGTACAGTTGGCAGCCATCTCTCATTTTCACATAGGAGATGGGCTGGGATCGTTAGCTTCAGCTAAAATATGCAAAATGTTTTTGAAAGTAATTTTTCTGTTGAAACCGCCAGTTAAGACTGCGGTTCCACCATGGGACCTGACCTTGGTTCTGCAGGCACTAACGAGTCCGCCCTTCGAACCGGCCGCCTCGGTTCAATTAAAATTTTTATCCTGGAAAACAGCCTTTCTGATCGCTATTACATCAGCCAGGAGGGTCATAGAACTTCAAGCGCTTTGCATGAGACCCCCTTATCTAATTTTTCATAAGGATAGAGTGTCTCTCAGGACTAACCCCTCTTTTCTGCCCAAAGTGGCCTCTGAATCAAATATTAATCAGTCGATTAATTTACCAGTATTTTTTCCCAACTTCCACAACAAAGGGGAATATAAATTACAAAAATTGGACGTACATAGACAACTGCGCTTTTACTTGCACAGGACGAAGGCTACTCGCAGGTCTGATCAATTGTTTGTGTCTTTTGCCAAACCATCCTTAGGTAAGGCTATTACCAAAGTTACTTTAGCAAACTGGATTTCGCAATGCATCATCCATGCTTACTTAACCTCAGGGAAACCTGCTCCTTCTGGAGTTGATGTCCATTCATCTCGTTCCATAGCTACTTCTGCAGCGTTTTGGTCCAGAATTCTTCTGAATGATATATGTTCAGCAGCTACTTGGTCCTCTTCTCATACATTCATTTCTCATTATAAGTTGGATATGATATCCAGGAGTAGGGCTTCCTTTGGCTCCGCGGTGCTCTGGAATATCCTTCCTTGAGGACCTTCCAGGTTTGTTTTAGGTAGCTGGGGACTCTCCATAACGTTCCATCTGAGTAGGTACTTCACTTGACTGCAACCGACCCCCCCTCCATGCCCCCTATCCAGGATCATGCTTCCTGACTATGAATGACTTTGGTTCATGCAGTTAGGCAGTAGGTTATGGTCCTTGGTCGAGGGTCTTGGTTGCTAGTATAGGCAAACTCGATCTGGGGAAAGGAAGTATGTTGCAGGGGATTATGGGTAAGGGGAGGAGCTAGGAGCTCGGATCTTTTAGCTAGTAAAGCTGCCGGCTCGGATCCGAGATCGGATCCGATACCCACAGGTTGCAGACAAATGAAATACCTACTCAGATGGAACGTTATGGTGAGTACATAACTTCTTTTTTCTCCACTGAAGCCATGACAGGGAATCCCCTTAAAAACACAGAAAACATAACACCTGCAGGGTCTTCCTCATCAGTAGGACTGCAGATTCTGAAATGGAAGCTTATCTGACATAACAATCTGTTGAGACTCTTGTTTAACAAAACTTCTGAGATAGTAAAAGACATTTCAACCAGCTCAGCACACTGGGGATTGCAGTTGCAGAATAAGGCTGACACTTCTCAGAATGAAAGTCCTCACACTGAGAACATTTAGACAGGAACTCACTGCAACTGCTGCCATCTATGCAAACAAAAAAATAATAATACTGAGAAAAACTATTTGCTCAAATAATCACAAGCAAATAAAGAAGTAACTCCCAAACTTTAGCAAATAATAGTATAAAGTACACTTTGTGACCAAAACAAGTAACCGAGGATGTATGCAGGTTAAAAGCAAAGCGCACAGTTCCTCTTGACTTGACATTATTGGCAGATCCATTACATATAAGACAGATCAACCACCTTATAATGAACTCTCAGAAGCTAAGAGCAACAAGAAACTCTTTGTTTACTGCAACAGGTATTAGTAGAGTTGTTTGAATGATCACTGCTGCAGCAGCCTTAGCTATATGGGTTATATCCTGACAAGGATATAACAGTCAGCCAGCTTTCAAAGCTTTAGAGCACCTTCCACATGCCCAAAATGTCAGGCAGCTCAAGCTGGGCTGACTAAAAGACAAGTGTGGGCACCAAGCCTTCAGAGCTTTCTTGCCAACAGATAGACTGAGTAATGAAAAGACAAGGCTAGGAAGTAAAAAAGAGTCCGTGTCCTAGCATAAAAAATAACCAAAAAACAAGGGGATGGAAGGATGGAGGGAGTGGCTACTGCAGCAGTGATCATTTGAACATCTACTGTTATGTACTATGTCCATCATGGTGATCACTACTGCAGTTGCCTTAGCTAAATTGGTAGATTACACCCACTTACTACATTTGGGAGGTGAAAGGAGAAGAGTCCAGGACTCCAGAAGAATGGTCCTAGCAAAGCCTGATCTGGACTTAGAAAAGGAATCAAGCTTATAGTGCTTTGTAAAAGTAAGTACAGAAGACCAAGTAGCAGTTTATAGAATACCTTTAAAATCCAACCCTTTCCAAAACACCATAGATGAACCCAAGGCCTAATAGAGTGGGCCTTGACCCTGATTGCAATAGTTTTGTTATGGTAAGTATAACAAATGGTAATAACCTTATAGAACCATTTGGAAAGTCTGCTTTGACACATATTGTTTCTTCTTTTTCTTACCTTTCCACAAGAAATGAACAACTGATCCAAAGATCTGAAAGATTTAGTTTTGCCAAGATAGTATCTGAGGTGTCTATGGACATACAATATAAGGGTTATCCTTTCTCTCTCAATTTTAGGTTCAGGACATACATAAGGAGATTGGTATTTTGGCTTAAAGTAAATGCAGATACTACTTAAGGCCTAAAGGCATAGTTCTTAAAGAAACCCTGTCACTGTGGAAAATGAGATTGGGTTGACTCACCCTAACAACTTGCAACTGAGCTACTCTTCTTGCAGAGGTCAGAGCAATCAGTAAAACTGTTTTCCATGTTAAGAACCTCAAGTCAGCCAGGTTAGCTGGTTCAAATGGAGCAAATGTTAGCTTCTTTAATGCAAAATTAAGATCCCAAGGAATGGTCACCAGTTTAGTTGGCGGTCTCTTGTGCAAACTCCTTTTAAAACATTTTGAAATGAGACTGCACTGATTCTTTATCAATATAATTCCTCCTTATCCCCAGTCACAATTACTTTTATCAAGAAAATCCAGAAAGAGATTGGAAAGTTCATTTGGTACCCAAAATCAGTCAGGATGTCGTACTGCAAACTCACAGCTCCCAAGCAGAAAGGAGGTATGGCCTTACCAAATCTCATTCTATACTACAGAATTACTCGAGCCAATAGAATTCTTAACATAGCCAACTATGCCACTGAACCCGTGTTATGGTCCCCTATTTGGACTAAGATATGGCATAAATATGCTATTAATAAAAATATCAATCCCAAATCTTTGCCTTTCCTTACGAGAGGTTCAATTAAGACAATGAAAATCCATAAAATTCTTAAGGACCTAATTGAGGACTTTCAGGAACTTTTCAACGTGGTAGGCTTATCTAATGCCTTATCACTACTACAGCCTATTCATCTCAATCCTAATATTACAATGGGAGGCCAAATGCTGAACCTAAACAAATTTCCTATGATTAAAAACTGCACGATATGGGATATACACAAATTTCAACATCTCTCCTTAAATGAACTTAGAGGAACTTTATCGCTGTCTAAAGCTTATATTATCATTCTGAGGCAGTTAAGAGATCTCTTTTCATCCCTTCCCATAAATCAACACAAATCAGAAACTGAAATTAATATAGTCATCCCACTGCTCTTAAACTTAAATGTCAAGAAACACATGCTCTCCATATCGTACAAAGCATTCTCCTCATACCTTTATGGAGATGAAGTTACCTTTGCTGAATATTGGAATAGACAAGGATCTAATTTATCTCTGCAACAGAAGAAAGAATCGATAACTCTTACGCTTAAATACTCCCCCTTCAAGAAATTTACCTATACCCAATTTATGATTATAAATAATCTATACCTTACCCCAACCCACCTAAATAAATTCAGTGCCTCTATCTCCACATCATGCCCTTGTTGCTCACATCCACATGCAGATATTATACATATACTTTGGTATTGCAAATATGCTCATAATCTATGGTGCTCCCTCAAGGTTAGGCTGGATAAAATGGGCTATCACAAGTCAACACTATCTTGGGAAATGGCTCTACTCCATATTACCAGTATTAATATGCCACCCCTCAAGTGTAAAAGCCTGATTATTATATGTCTCTTGATTAAATTCTATATTACCAAACATTGGATAGACCGCTCCAAATTATCTTGGGAGGGTTTCAGAAAGGTGGCAGTTACATACATAACTTCTCAAAAATTAATAATTGTCAATCCTCGTAAAAAATTGGAATTTAAGCGCCTATGGAACCTTATTTTTTCACTACTAGATATGAGCTGACTGAGCCATATTAAAATAATAAGGATTTCTTTTGGCACAAGATTATATTCTTCCTTTCCCTTTCTAACTCATGGATAAGCAGCTTTATGATCCATATTTCAACATTTGGAATTATATGGCACTATGTATATAGTTGTTTTTAGATTTGTTATCCTTGTAGATGTAGTATTGTGTTATCATATTGCTTATATATACATATATTTTATCAACTTCTAGATACTTTGGATTTGTCTGTTGTCTTATATTAAAATGCAATAAAGATTGTTTGGGAAAAAGAAATGAGACTGCACTGAAAGAGCAGGATCCATAGTCAGAGATGCTGAACTGGCTGATAAATGAACCTTGATAATAGGAATAAGAAAAGCCATAGGATAGCAACTCATAATAACAAATATTGCAAAACCAAAGAACAACTAGCTCTGAATAGGTGTTGGTTATGTTTCTGGCACCAATTAAAAATCCTTTTCCATTTGCTAATACATGATTTTCTAGTAGCAGACTTTTTTTGCCTTCATTAATATCTTCTGGATGTCATTAGTAAAGAGGTGCTTTAGAGGATTTAAGACCATATTATCCAGGCAATCAACTGAAGTGGATTGATTTTGGGTTGCATCAAACACCCCTGTTCATGTGTTACTAGATCCAGTCTGTGAGGAAGATTGTGGTAAGTACCCTATCAAGGAGAAGTAAATAAGCTGAACAAAATACAGAGGACTGAGAGAAGAGGAAGAATTTTCCGGAATTTATATGGAAGCTCAGATTTTGCTTAAATGTAGTTTGTTAGACATAACTACAGTTAAGTAGAGGAGACGTTATATAAATATAGTAGACTAGATCTTGCATACATATAGTATTCACTTTGCAAAGTCCTGAAAATGCAGCCATATTAAGGCAGGCCTATATCTTCACTTTTAAATTTCATAAGTTCATAGTTTAGTACTAAGCTAACTGCCCTTGCGAGCCATTTTAAGCCTAGCCAATTATCCCTTGTGAGACTCAAACCCTGCAACTTGTGTTTGTAAGGCAAACACCTTAGCCATTAAGCCACTCCCCAAACTTACATATTTTACATACAGTTTATGTGAATGCAGATTCAGAAGAAATAACCTTAATGATTAGTATGAGATGTGCAGGGCTTACAGTTCTCAAGTAATGCTGAAAGATGTGCCATTCTCAAGGGAATTTTACATGTGTGCTTCACAAGGGAATGTTGAAACTTTGCAGAGATAGAAATCAGACAGGCATATGAAATAATTCTTATTTAAATGGTACAGAGCCTGGAAATCAAGGTTAAAGGGGGGATACAACAACAAGAGGAAAGTTACTGAACAGTAGTACTATAATATGTATGTTTAGAATAGTGCTGTCAGTGTGAGTTTCAATTCAAGACTTGTTCACATCACAGTTATATGACATTTATCTATGCTGCTATATGACATTTATGCATGCTTCTGTGACATCTCTGGATGCTGCTATTCATCATTTAGAAATGTATTATATGCTGTTTCTCACTACATAACCACATAATAAACTGTATTTATCAGACAACCAGTGGAACAAGACTCTTATTTAAAGTGCATATAAAAAAGCTCAGATATTTGGCACTTGTTCAGTGTAGATTACTCTGAATGTTTCATTATAAAGGCAACAGAAGCAAGGAGAGAAGAGAACCAATACAGGGTTGATTGATATGGTGAGAAGGTGGCTGCCAGAAATGGAAGGGAGACAAGAAGAGGAACAAAGACAAAAAGTGGGAGAAATACAGAAAGACATATAAACAAAATGGTGAAGGATGCTTGAATTATCAAGATGTGTCCAAGGCATGCGTATTTAAAATGTTTGCCTTGAAATGTTTTCACAAGTACTTTTATATCCTGGTGAAATTGGCAGGGATATTCCTAAATTTGGAGATTTGTTAGAGATGTGGAGAGGACAGGTGCACATAGAGACATATTTTGTACTTGTAGCATGTTGGAGGGATAAGCAACACAGATACAGCAACTATTAGAACAGTTATTCCCAGGAACAGCGGCAGTGTCTTAAAAACTTCATTTGTTGGGAGATACACAAAAATAAATAAGGAAAATAGAGACTTAATAAGACTATTAATAATGGTTTGCATAAAGATGGTAACAAGGAAATGGAAGCAAGCAGTCTCACCAACAGAGGCAGAGACTAAAAGACTAATAGATAGGTGGAGGAGGCAGAAAGAAAGGAAAAGCAGGACAGAAAAGGAAAACGGCATGTCAAAAAAACATGGGAAATTGTTACAAGAATACTAACTCCAATTCACTCCAATGGAACTCAGGAAGTTTTCACTGTAACTTCCAATGGGCGGAGCCTAAGCCTTTTGACAGAATCAAATTATGTCCTCACATTTCAAACACATATTCATATCTCTGGAACCAAATGGGTTATGAAAGACATATAAATGGCAAACACTTCAGCACAAACTATTTTTATAGTGCTAGTATTCTTTAGATTCTAGGTCTTAAACTGAATTTTATAAGTCACAGTAAGCACAGTAACTATTACGTTTATAATATTTTGTAAACAACTTACAATATCTCAGCAACCACTCAAGTTACACACATACTGTGAGCAGCATTTTATTCATCTAGCTGAGAGCTTTCATATGAGGCTAAGGAGTTCAGTCTGTGTTAGTCGGTTGTTGAAATATTTAAATAAATGTGAAATTTATGTCTATATAAATTAATATAATAAAAACAACAGTTAATATCTCTTTACCTGCACTCAACAGAGGTCAAATAATGCAGTTGAGTTCTCAATTATGAAAGCTTTAAGATGAAATATTTTAAACCTTGTACATAGCATGGTTTTAGAATTATTGATGCAAATATGAACATGCAATATTTGACCACTAGGGGCATCAGTAGGACTTAACTGCAGATGCACCTGGCGGTGTCACTTGGAAGTAATAACAGTGGAAGTCAAAACATGACAGAAGCAAACATGGTTATAGACAGACTGGGGAAACATGAGGGTAGAAGATGCATTTCAAATAATTAAGCCATGAAAAGGTAAGCATAGAGAAGATATGGAGGAGAGAACTGAAAAAAAAGCATAGGAGTAAAGTCGGCCAGACATAATATCACAGGAGAGGGGAATAACCATTCAATGGGAGAAAAGGTTAGAATACCACTGGAATACCACTGAATCTCTCTAGTAAGGGAAATATAGGGGGGAGGAAGAAAGCTTATACATCCAGGGGACAACCTTACTACAGCCTGTCTATACAAAGGTGGGAGAAATGTTAAAAGATTTATGCCATCTGTGACAAAAGGAGGTACTGCCAGCACAGCTAGATGGAATTTTGTAAATAATCATATGTCATCTGTGAGTATCAAGATGATTCATATGCTTGTGTTACAAATGTATTAGAACTGTATGTTATCTGTAAATCAAACTGCTGGTACAGAAGTGTGTGTGTAGCACAGTGCCTGAGCAATTTTTTGGGCTAGGCTTGTAAAGGCCCCAGGGCCATTAGCCTAGTACACACCTATGAACCTATGAAAGGGTTTGTAAATTACTGAGCTTACATATGTATCCACAGTGTACCTACTGGAAAAGAACAGAAATGTTTGTACACTATTGTAACAGTGTAAATGAATATATTTTAACAGTGGAAACTGCAACATAGACTATTAACTTGCAAAAATTCAGAAAAATTGTTGAAATTAAATTATTAAACTTCAGAAAAATAGTTGAAATTAAATTATTTTATAACTTCCATAAAAGATGGTTTCAATGCGGCAAGAAGACAGGATGTCTAAAACTAGGGAGCCTTCTGTAGTGTCTTGTAAGTGTTTTATTGTTTTACGTCTTTAAGCAGCTGCAAAGATCTGAGGACTATGTGTTTTCACAGGTAGATACTAAATTCTGGCAGTTTCTAACAATGGGGGTTTGGCTAGGGAACTAAAGTCAGATGGAGGAGTGAACTGAAAGACATCAAGATCCACTCATCACATCTCAGAACATGCCAGAGGGATAGATTCCTGTCCCAGAGACTTCCCATACTCTGGAATAAACTACCTATCTATATCAAACAAAGCTCCTCATTAGCACTCTTCAAGAAAAATCTTGATGATTGGATGGGAAATAGGAAATTCACCCTGGGGATCACCTCTGTGGCTCTGCTCGACAGTGGCACAGGAAAATAATTTTCTTGGGTGGCAAAAGCCAGGGTACCTTTTTGGCTGGGCTTGTATAGGCCCCAGGCCCGATAGCCTAGTACCTACCTATGAACCTATAACAAGAAGTGATGTCATCCTGCAAGCTTCCCAGAAGTAATATTTGAGATATCAACTTGAGGAGTCTCTGAGAAAGTATTTTGTATTTGTCTTTGAACTGATAACATCAAGATCCACTCATCACATCTGCCTTGCTTGCTCTGTAAGTAAGTTAACTAGGGTACAGTAATTTATCTTAGATGCAGTAAGGAATATAGTGAAGCATAGTTAAGATGTTTTATGTATTTATTTGAGATTGTCCTGTAATATTAATTTAAGTATTTCCTGTGATTTTGAATTCTGATGTAACTGTGATTATTTACTATTTTCTTGTTCTTTTATTATTTATTATTAAATATATTTAAACCTTTCATTGTGGCTGATATCTGTGAGACATATTTAAGTTCTAGGAGTACTTGCATATTTATTTGGTGACACTGTGGGCCACTCCTAATAGCCTTACTCTTGGTCAAACTACCATTTGGATTAACAGTAACATTACACAGTAAGATCAGACACCCTTTGTTAAGGGCCTTAAAGTAGCTGATAAGGAGTGGCTGGTGGCAGTGATAACTACCTTATAGTCTGGGCAGAAGGGGGCATAGCTAGTAAACCTGTGCTAGCCTTTCTCAGGTGATTGTGTGTGTATAAATCAAACCTCAAAGTGTGTGTGTGTGTGTGTGTGTGTGTGTGTGTGTGTGTGTGTGTGTGTGTGTGTGTGTGTGTGTGTGTGTGTGTGTGTGTGTGTGAGCATCAGCTACTTGGCAGAGACACGAAGCACTGGTTAGACAGAAAGTGTACTGAAGGTCTTTGCTTGGCCACTCAGCTGAGATCTCAACTCTATAGCTGTGCCAGTGGGGAGCCATACTGGGGATCTGGAGAAAGAGGGCGAAACCAGTCCCAGACTGAGTGTGGTTTCTGTGTGCTCTTAAGGGAAATAGAACTTGATGCAGAAAGCTGCATCTGGAAATATTGTGTGTGTACTTGTCATCCTCCCAGTGTGTACATCCCCCACTGTTGCCACTGGTGAGGATTAAGGCTCCTTGGTTACTGGGCCAGTGGTGGGGAATCACACCATCTTTAACTTCAAAAGTACTTATCTCATATGAACAGTATCATATTCCATAGACAATAAGTAGTAGTTGTGAAAGCAGTCAATACATTGCATATGAAGCAGTTATTTCATCAGCTGTTAGGAAATGCATGTAATAGGAGAGAGAATGACCCTTATAAAATGGAGTGTCATAATGTATTCTTCTCTAAAGGGGGAATGTAACTATTTGTATGGTTGAACAGGAGTGGTAGTAATGGACACGTTAGATGACAACAAAACTCACAGTCTGGTCTGATACTGGGTATATAATACTAACCAAATCTATTTTGTACTATTTGGAGAAACCAGACAGATGCTAAGAGAGCATCATATTACATATGTGTTGTATATGTGAAACGTTTGTGAATTGTGCCTAAACAGTAGACTACCTGCTTTGAATCATAATATAAAATGACTGTCTTAATTTATGTTAACAGTTCTAACCAAAGGAGAAACTATTGTAATTACTGATGTTAGGCAAGTGGAGATGTATAAATGGCATCATATTAAAAGTTAAAAAGGTAGATGCTACTTTCCATCACCAGATAATAGAAAAACAGTATGCATCTGGATTATACAGTATATGACGATGATGGGAAATAAAAGACGTTATCTTATGACCATCTATGGTCAATTCAATAGTTAATTTTTTGTTCTTGTTCTTCAACAACAATATCTGTTTTTCTCACTACTAATTTCTTAAAAGTTAGTTTTGAATGATCCCACATTCATTACTTCTTCATCTTTAGCCATTGGTTGTGGCTCATGATTTCAATGCTTCCTAACTACTTATATACTGAAAAGTTTGCAAGTTTCTAGTATATCAGCCGTGCACATTATCTTTCAGCATACAGACCCTCAGCTGCAAGTATATCAGCACAAGTCACGCAAAGTACATACATTCTGTATTAAAGATCCTGCATCTGTCCATCTCCACTTTCTTTATATTTTTGTTCTTTCATATTAAATTGACTGTCTTAAGTAGCCATAATGAATCTTTCCTCTTTCAGTTTGAGTTTCCTTGACCTTTCAAATGTCAGATGTTGATCAAGATCTGATTGTGCATGTGGGTATGTATATCTGACACATCATCCGTGGAATTCTCAATACCTTTTTTCCTAATGTCAGGCCCTATAAAACTTTTCCTGCTCTTTTTTGTTACTTGTGTTGTTTTTCTACTTCTGGTTTTATTTCCTTGTCTACTTCCATCTAAAATGTTTATGTTAATCTGAAAATAAATGTTGTGTTACATTAGTATCCCCAAAACTGTAGACTTCTACATACAATTACTTTTTGTAGAGGTCCATGCCTCCTACAGACAGTGGGATGTTAAGACTTTCTATACACTTCTACCTCAACTGACTGAAATAAGGCATTTCACTTGTGCTATTCTAACTGAAACACCAGTTCTTACAGCCAGCTGATCATGCCAAAAATATGCTACAACAGGAAGGACAGGAAGATTTTATTGCCTGAACTTTGTGTTTGGGTGACAAAAATAGTTTTCAGTATTAGCTTCAGTCTTCTGAAATATTCCTCATTAATCTTTGCTTGCTCATGTTAAGATTCATTGCTTATTTTTCTTCCATTCCAAGATATTTACAATCTCCTTCTTGTGCCAGTTCTTTTATACCACTATCTTCATTAGTCTGGTGGTTATGTGTTTTTATGATACATGTGTTGCTTTAATGTCATGCATGTCTTCCGATGTTTTATAAATTAACGTTGTCTAAAACAATTATTGCATTCTATACATTTATAAGGCTTCTTTCTCCAAATGTTTTGGGTTTCTAAAACCATGACAGGAATGGACTCCGTTCTTGAGTCAGGGGGTGATTAAAGTTCAAGAGATTAGTATTGCTTGAGATTTTGAAACTTGGTAAGACTATAACTCAGCACCCACACAGTATCCAGAGTTACCTCCTTCTGCAGTTCATAGCGGGTTGCATGTATTGGTAGCATATTTAAGTACAATTGTAAATTCTTTTTTTACAAGTCATGTTGCTTTTACTACTACTTTTTGAATGGTCTAGTTATCTTTCTTTTGCATTGCTTTTGTTACTGCTTTTCAGTGTAGGTTTACAACACTGTGTGCTTTGGTACACAAGACACCACAATTGCTGGGTGTATCACTTTAAATGACTAATGCTACTTTTGTCTTTTTTTTTTCCTGGACTACGGTATCTGGTTTTCTTGGATCTATTTTCTCAACTGTTGGTACTGGGTGATCTCATGGGATCAGAACTTCATCACTGTCGATAATGCTTTGCAGTTTATGAACCTATGAAGTTATGTCTCCAGTTTTTATTTATTTTTTTTTAATTTCTCTAAATGTTTTGGGGTTTTAATACCAAGACAGGAATGGACCTAATTCCTAGGTCAAAGTACAATTCAAGTTGCTAAGATTAATATTGTTTCAGTCTTTGATGTTAGCCAAGAGTGTTCTTTTCAGAACCCACAGTGTACCCAGAATGACCTCATTCTGCAATTCAAGTGGAATTACATGCATCGTTAACATATTTAAGCAGAACTGTATTTTTTTCCTTATGTTGCTCCTGCTGTTATTGGAACAATCTAGGTGTCTTTCCTCCACACTGCTCTCATTTCTGCTTGTGTCTCTTCAGATGTAAGCCACTATAGTCAGTGGACATAGCAATTTCAATGACCTGTGCTACTTTTGTCTATTTTCTTGGACAACTACATTCACTTTTCTTTTATGTATTTTTGAACTGCTGGTACTGGGTGATCCCAAGTTATGTGAACATTTTCACTGCTGATAGTGCTTTGTTGTTCATGTTTCAAAAGCTTCTCAGCTACATCTATATTAAAGTGTTTGCACAATCCCCAGTGCAATAGTCTTCCAACATTATTGTGCCTTTCAGTAAATGGATCTTCAGCCATGAGTGCATCTCACCCAGCAACAAGACACACAACTGTTTCCAGTTCTGCTTTATAGAACTTGCATTTGTCTGTTTCTCCCACCACCTTTTTTTTACAGACTTTGTAAACTTAAGTTTACGTAGCCCACTATCTTATGCCACCATTAATAACCTTTCATCTTTTGGTTTCAGTGTAACTCTGTTTGCTTTCTCCAAGGGTTTTAGGTTTCTTATACCATGATGGCATGATGCCACTAAGTCAGGGTATAATATGAGTTCATGAAATTAGTATAATTTCAATAACTGATGTTAATGGAATTCGCTCCTCCCAGTAACCACAAGGTGCCCAGCACGGGCTTCCTCAGCAGATCATATGGGGTTAAATGTACTGGTGATATATTTATGTACAATTATAAATTTTTTTTTCTTTTCTTTTGTTATTAGTTTTACTTAGTTGTATTACTATTGCAGCTGTCTGGGTATCTTTCTTCCACACTGCTCTCATTTCTGATTGCAAATCCTGGTATTTTATGACTTTGTATCTCTCTGTACATAAGCTACGGTAAACCCTGGCTTTAGCAATTTAAATGTTCAATGCTACTTTTATCCTTCTTTCCTAAACTACTATATCTGCTTTTCTTGCCTCTATTTTTTGAAGGGTTGGTAATGGGTGCTCCCATATAATACAACGTTAATCATTCTCTATAATGTGTTGTGATTCATGCCTCCAATCCATCTCAGCTACATTTATGTTGTAGTGTTTGCACGATCCCCAATGCAACAGTCTTGTCACACTATTGTCTCTTTCAGTGTACAGGCCCTCAGCCATGAGTGTATCACACACCCAGCAATGAGATATGCAAATGCATACAGTTCTGTTTTACAGAACCTACATTTGTTTGTTTCTCCAACTTGTTTTATACACTTTGTAAGCCAACATGTACAAGGTCCACCATCTTGGGCAGCCTTTAATCTGTTAGTTTCCATTCACCTCTCCTTAATCATCCCTGCATCAAAGACTTGATCATCATGAGGTTGTTCCAAAACCTATCTACACTCGACAGTAGAGTTGTGGATCTTCCAAGTTTTTATTTTCCTTCTTATGTGATCCTTTTCTTTATATACTTTCTTTTATTTTTTGCCACACTCAGTTGTTGTCTGATTTTTCTCTACTTCTGTCTTGATTTCTTTACTGCTTTGTTCTAAGGTGGTTTTGCTACATGAAACAAAGATGTCATCATAGACTTGTCTTCATGCTTTAAAGCTATGTTCGGATCTGATGAGGTCAGAAAATACGTATGCATCCCCATTACTGCATATCTACACACACTCAGCTTCAAGAAGTTCCATACCTCATTCAGAACGAGGGATGTATAATCTTGGTATACATTGTTTTTAAATATCACTTGATAAGTATGAAGTGCTTTTCTTGTTTTCTTGTCTAACTGCTTCAATACCTTTTGCAGCCAGTCAATCACTCAAACCTATAAATTAGAAAAAGAAGAGCAAATTAATTTATAGCCTGGACTTTATCCATGGATGTCATAGCAGTTTTCAATATAAGCTTCAGTTTTATGAAGTATTCCTCACTGAGCTTTATTCTCATTTCTTCATGTTTTATTATTGACCCTACATCTATTTCCTGGGATTTATATACTCCCTTCAGCTCAAGTTCATTTATATTACAGAGAAAACAAAATGTAGGTTGACCACAACATAGGTACTTTCATCCTCTAAGGCCTTTTATCATACATCCTTTACACTGCATTCCTGTATGAGGTTCACCTTTCATAGTGCTGCAGCTTTCCTTTTATAAATGCTGCTTTTGCACACTTATCAAGTTAAAATGTCATACTTACAACATGTGAGAAAGTTTTAACCATTTGTAGTTGTAATTTCAGATCCCTGTCTGATGAAATATACAATTTTAACTCATCTATAAAAGTACATGAGATGTCTTTAGACAAGGTTGCTTTGTAAGAGTTAAACTATAGCCATAGCCTTTCATCTTTTGGTTTCAGTTCACCTCTCTTTCCAGCTCAGTTTAATTTTTTCAACTGTTTTAGGTTCTTATACCATGATGGGAATAGTCCCCATTCCTAAGTCAGGGTATAATTAACTTTCATTAAATTAGTACTGTTTCAGTCTTTGATGTTAGCCAATGGTGCTCTTCGCAGCATCTGCAGCATGCCCACTATGTACCCAGAAAACAGAACTGACTCCTTCTGCAGTTCAGATGGACTTACTTTTATTGATGGCATAATCGAGTATGACTGCAAATTCTTTTTTTTATTAGACCCACTGATCCAAATAATATTGGAACTGGCTGGGTGTCTTTCTTCCATTGCTCCCATTTCTGTCTGCAAATCCTAAAATGTTATGACTTTGTGTTTCTCTATACACATGACATATAGGTGTAGCAATTTCAATGATCACTGCTACTTTTGTCTTTTTTTCATGGACTACAATATCATTTTTTCTCGCATCTTTTTCAACTGTTGGTAATGGGTTGATCCCATGTCATGCACACCTCATTCTCTATAATGCTTTGTGGTTTGTGTTCCCATGTTTCTCGGCTACTTCTCTACTGTCTGTTTGCACAATTCCCAGTGCAATAGTCTTGCCACATTACTGTGCTTTTCAGTGTACAGGCCCTATACCATGAATGTATCACACCAAACAAGATGATGTGCAAGTGTTTCCAGTTCTTTTTATAGAACCTACACTTGACTGTTTCTCCCACATGTTCAATGGACTTGTCAACCATGTACAGAGTCTATTATCCTCGACTGCCATTATTAATCTTTCATTATTTGATTTTAATTCACCTCACCTTAACCACTGCTGTATGAAAACTTGATCAACATAAGGTCTTTCCAGGAGATCACTATACTTGCCACTATATTAATGGTTTTCCACTTTTCTTTAATTTTAATTATATTCTTTTGTTTTTTTTGGCATAGTCAGTTGCTGTTTGATTTTTCTCTTTTTCTGCTTTCGTTTCCATTCATGCTTGACAGTGGAATACTTCTGCTAAACTAAGCAAAGAAGTCATTTTAGACTTTCTCTCCTCATGTTTCAAAACCCCTTATGTTTGGATCTGATGAGGACTGCAGATCTATATATGTAATCAATGTGGAGAAGGCCCATACCTCCATCACAGCGATGAATATACAATTTTGATATACAGTGATTTTGAAATATCATTTGATAAGCATGAACCATTTTCTTGCTTTCCTGTACAACTGATCCAATACCTTGTTGGGCTAGTCAACCACTTCAAAACTAAGATAGAACAGGAAGAGCAAACTGGTTTACATCTTGGACTTTATTCCCTAACATCAAGGCTGTTTTCAATTAGTTTTAGACTTCTGAAGTATTCCTTAATGAGCTTTATTTGCATTTGTTCATGTTTTATTGTCGATCCTTTATCAATTCCAAATATTTATACACTTCCTCCTGCTCAAGTCCCTTTATATCACATTCCTCTCCCTGATTAATACTGTCTTGGTACAGCAACTTCCCTGCTTTAAATATTGTTTTTTGTGCATTTATGAAAACCAAGTGGCATTACTGTATCCTGTATCATCTGAGAATGTTTTAACCACATGCAGTTGTGCTTTCAATTCCTCTGATGAACACAGTAATTTTAAGTCATCCACTAAAAGTAGATGAGAAGTCTGTAAGCAAGGCTGAGTTCTGGAAGCTAAATTGTAACCATGGCATAATCAGTTAAGAAGACAGATTAATGAGTTAAGACCAAGACAAAAGATCAGCAGCAACAAAGAGTCACCCTGAAATATCCCCCTTTGAATTTTTATCCCGGGGATAACAATTTGTCCTTTATCATGGCTTAGCTGCAAAGTGGTTTGTCACTGTTTCATGGTCACTGTAATAAAGCTGATTAATGTAGAGTGTAACATACATCTGTAAGCACTCATTTATCCATGACCATGGGATGCTGTCAAATACTTTTTATTAATTTATCCATGTCATGCTTAGATGCTTTCCATTTTGCAATTCTCCATTATGACTTTATATAGCAACAGAGGATCCTTTGTTCTATATGCCCTCCTTTTGTTACCTGTTAGTTCCAGTGCCATAACGGCATTTTTCTTTTTTTCTAAACAACTATAAACTCTGCCTCAATTCCAGTATACAGCTTTCACACTGTAAGAAGACAAGTTATTGGTCTATAGTTTTTAGGATGGTGTGTTGGTTCAACTCTTAAGAAGGAATATAATTTTTCCTATTGTTAACCAGACTGGTGTATCTTCAGGATGCGCATATAAGTAATTCTTATTCAGGGATAAATCTTCATGTGAAGGTGTTAATATTTTTAGTAAAAAATTATGTACTGCATCTCAGCCTGAGGTTTTTCAATTAGGCACCTTTCTCTCCGGCCAATACTTCATCCCACTTTTTATCCTCTACATTTGTCCTCCTCATTGATTCTTTTAACTTTTCTATCACTTCAGCATCTTTATGCTCCACAGGGACTTCATAAATATTTTTCCAAAATGTATCTAGTTCTTTTTTGTGGCATTTATATTCCTTATGCTTCCCAGTTCTCTATAAAACTTTTTTGAGATCATCAATGAATTGGTATTTTGTGCTTTTCCTTGATGTGTATGTATCTGCATATCTTCCTTTTCTGCTTATGGTGATATCTTTAGTTTACAATTTGCAATAGTGTATAGTGTACAATAGATCCTAGTCTGTTCTTACTTTTATCACATCTATTTTTATATATACTTTTGTTGATTTATTCATTCTTCTATACTCTTAAGTGGCACTTCTTTGTCTTAATTGCTTTATAGTTTTCTATATTCAGTAATTCCATGATGGCATTTGATTTCTTCCCGTCCTTTCCCTTACTGCCCTGTATTTTTGTGGTAAGAATTTATCAGTTATTAATTCAGCTGCACAGTAAAATATCCTATTTACTTTAGTTATATTACATGAATTTTTCTTAATAGTCTTGACTACTCTGTTCATTTGTATCAGATTTTTTACAGAAAGTCAATAAGACCCAAAATGTTATCTATTCCTTTCTTCGGTCTTAATATGTCTATCCATCTCTATTAAATCAAGCAAGTCTTCCAGTGATCTTTTTCTTCTAAACTGGGGGCATATAATTCTCAATTTCCTGTGAGCATTCTACAGAAAGTTCCAGAACATCTTCATATGACATATTCTCTTAAGCTGCATCCTATGTCTTCCATTGCTCTTTTATATGAGAACTCACTAACCGATCACTCCACAAAACTGACTGCCTTGGAGTTGCCACCGTTTCCTGTTCCTTCTCTTGCTGTGCTACTTCAACTGAACTTTTGTACAGTTTCCTACTGAAGGCTCCAGAATAGTGGCAACTGATCAGATGCTTCCTGTTCCTCCTGTTTCTCCTTAATTTGGGGACGCACTGCTCCATCATGCTGTGCCTTTACCAGTGTTAGATTTTCTACACTGAATTATTCACTTTGCAGATAATCCATAATTTCAGCTTTTAGTTCTTTAAATTCTCAATTACTAGTTCTCTTCTCTACTTCCCTCTTTATTATTTTTTATATTGTAAAATGTTCCATATCCACACACCTTTGCCTGTATTTCTCTTCCAATACCTTTGGTGCTGCTTTTTTTGCACTGATTAGTTTTGCTTTTTCCTTTGAATAAATGTTGCACTATATTAAATTTTATTTTCTTTCTCATGTTCATATTTTGTCTTCAGATGTCTCCTGCTCCATCTGTTTCTCCTTACTTTGGGGACTCATTTTTCTACCATACTGTGACATAACCTGTCTTAGACTTTCTACACTTAATCCTTTACTACAGAGGCATTCCATAACTTCAACTTCTATTTGTTTAACTTTTATTTTACTAATCTTCTGTTCTATGTTACCCATTGGTGATCTTATTTTATGTATTGCAAAACTTTCCACATCTGGGTGCCTTTGCTTTATTTCTCTTCAAATATCTTTGGAACTGCTTTTTTTTGTTTTGATTAGTTTGGCTTTATCCTTTGCATAAATATTAGACCACATCAGATATCGCTTTCTTTCCCATGTCCATGCTTTTTATACCTTTCAAAAATCTCTATCTTTTGTACTTTATATTTTCACACTTCCTCCTTCCCTTCTTTTTTCAAATATTCCTAAGGCTTTTCATGAATCTCTTGTATTAACGAACAAAAATTTTCATTTGAAGCTTTTGGTAATTTTTCTTGTGCACATATTTTTTTTCCTTAAATGTTTTTGGAATATTTCTATTTGGAAATTCTGGGTTTCTTGCATAATAGAAACAACACATAATTTCTTTCTTACCCTCAAAAGTCCACTCTATCATCTTTATGGCTGTTTTTTGGCCTATCAGTTTTTGTGGACTTCTACTTCCTTCTACAAAAGGGGAGGGAGCATCACTTGAGGATGAATTCAGTTCCAGGAATACTACTCTACTTTTCTTGCCAGTTTGTTACCCTTTAAGTTCATTTCTAACAACATGACAGGAATGGACCCCATTCCTAAGTGAAAGTTTGATTAAAGTTCATGAAATTAGTATTGTTTCGATCTTTGATGCTAGCCAGAAGTGTTCTTTACAGCACCTGCAATGTACCCAGAAACGATGACTCCTGTAATTCAGACACAGTTACATATATCAATCTTCTTCTTCTTTCGGCTTTTCCTGGTCAGGGGTCGCCACAGTGGATCACCTATCCGCTCATGATTGGCAGTGGAGTTTTACGGTGTCGAGTTGCCAGCCCGGCGCCCAACCTTCCACAGAAGGCACACACACATTCACACACTCATGCCTAGGGCCAATTTAGAGTGTTCAATCCACCTACAGCCTGTCTTTGGGATGTAGGAGGAAACCAGAGCACCTGGACAAAACCCACGCGACCACAGGGAGGACATGCAGACTCGACACAGAAGGTTCCCCAGCTGAGGATCGAACCAGAGAACCTCTTGCTGTGAGGCGACAACACTAACCGCTGCACCACTGTGGCCACCCACAGTTACATATATCGATAACATATCTAAATACCACTGTAAATTCTATTTTTTTTAATGAGACTTATTGCTCTTACCACTATTGGAACTGTCTGAGTATCCTTCTTCCACTTTGCTCTCATTTCTGGCTGCAAATCCCAGCATTTTATGACTTTGAAATTTTCAAGGCACTGGAATTACTGGGTGTGTCAATTTCAATGATGAATGCTACTTTCATCTTCTTTTCATGGACAACAATATCTTTTTTTGTTTGTTTCTTTTTTTGCATCTGTTTTTGAACCATTGGTAATAAGTGATCCCATGTGATTTTAAACTTCATCATTGTCTATAATACTTTGTGGCTCATGTTTCCAGTGCTTTTCAGCTACTTCAATACCATAAAGTTTGGACAATCCCCAATACAACAGTCTTGTCTCATTATTATGCTTTTCAATATACAGGCCTTCTGCCACTAATATATCACAACCAGCAACCAGATGTTTGCTTCTCAAACATGTTTGATGGACTTTGTAAACCAATGTGTACTTAGTCCATTATTTTGGGCCACCAATATTACCCTTTCATCTTTTGGTTTGAATTCACCTCTCCTTAACTATTCCTGTGTTCAATCTTGATCAACATGAGGTTGCTCCAAAGGTTTTCTATACCTGCAACTATATTTATGCATTTTCCACATTTCTAGCCTTCTCATCTGATCCTTCGCCTTATATTCTTTCCTTTGTTTTTTTGGCACATTCAGTTGCTACTTGATTTTTATCTTCTTCTGGTGTGATTTGTATTCTCACTTGACGTTGATATGAGAAGTCTTTACACTTTGTTGTTTTCAGGGAGCCAAATTTTAGCCATGACCTAAGCTGTTAAGTAGACAGCTTAATGGGTTAAGGGCAAAGACAAAAGAACAGTGGTGATAGAGTCACCCTGGAATATCCCCCTTTGAATTTTTTACCCCTGTTTCATTGTCACTGTAATGCAATTGATCAGTGTACAGTGAATCTTACACATTTTTAAGCACTCTTTTGCCCATGAATGTGGAATACTGCCAAATGCTTTTTTTGCAGTGTATCCATGAAATACTTAGATTCTTCTCCTTTTTACGGTTCTCCATTATGACTTCATTTAACATCAAATTACCCTTTTTTCCATATGACTTTCTTTTGTTACCTATTTGTTCTACTGCCATGATTGGCCTTTCTTCTAAATTACTATAAACTCTGTCAGCATCAGTTCCAGTGTATAGTTTGTACATCTTCAGAAGGCAAGTTATTGGTCTATAGTTTTTAGAATAGCTTATAGGTTCGCTCTTAAGTAGAAGTACTGTTTTTCCTGTTGTTAACCAGGTTGGTGTCTGTTCAGGGTGTGCATATAAACAGTTCTTACTCATGGCTAAATCTTCGTGAAGAGATGTCAATACTTTTAACCAGAAGTTAGGTACTGCATCTGGGCCTGCAGTTTTCCAGTTAGAGGCTTTTCTTAACTTTGTTTCCATCTCTCTGGTAGTTATTGCATCCCATTTCATATTCTGTACATTTGAACTTCTTATTCTTTCTTTTACTTCTTCTATCCATTTAGCATCTTTATGTTTCACAGGATCTTCATAAATACTTCTTTGAAATGTATCTATTTCTTCTTTTTTGGTGGTCTTTTTATTCCTTTTACCTTGTTTCCCAATTCTCTATAAAAATGTTTGGGTCATCAACAAATTGCTTATTTTGTACTTTTCTTTTATATTTATATGTGTATCTTCTAAGTTTTTCTGCCTGTGCTGATATTTTTATGTTATTATTTGTGATACTGCATGATAAATCCTGAACCGTTATAATACTGCACATTGCTTTTACCACATCTATCTTTCTGAGATGCCTTTTTTTTGTACTGCAAAATTTTCCATATCTGGGTGCCTTTGCCTGTATTTCTCTTTAAATATCTTTGTAACTGCTTTTTTTTTATATTGATTAGTTTTGCTTTCTACTTTGCATAAATATTACATTAAATTAAATCTATTTTTTCTTTCCCATGTCCATATTTCTTCAGATGTCTCCTGTTCTTCCTGTCTCTCCTTACTTTGGGGACTTGTTCCATCATGCTGTAATGTAACCTGTGCTAAACCTTCTATACCAAATCCTTCACTTTGCAGGCATTCCATAACTTCAACTTCTATTTTTTTAACGTCTACTTCACTAATCTTCTTTTCTACAGTCCCTCCTGGTGATATTATTTTTTTATTCTGAAATTTTCCATACCTGGATGCCTTTGCCTGTATTTCTTTTTGAATATCTTTGGGGCTGCCTTTTTTGTATTGATTAGTTTTGCTTTCTCCTTTGCATAAATATTGCACCATATTAAATCTCTTTTTCTTTCCCATGTCCATAGTTCTTCTTCAGATGTCTCCAGTTCCTCTTGTTTGTTTCTCTTCACTTGTGGGACACATTCTTCCATCATGCTGGGACATAGCCAGTGTTAGACTTTCTACACTAAATCCTTTACTTTGGAGGTATTCCATAACTTCAGCTTCTAATTTTTTTCAGCTTCTGCTTTAGTAATCTTCTATCGTACATTCCCCTTTATGAAGTAATAGCTGACCTTAAGCTTTATTGTGGACCCTCCGAGGTTTTATTGGTTTTAGTGTTTTGCGGACCTTTTTGGCTTACTTGTGGAATTTATTTAGTTCCCCTTTATGATCTAATTTTTTAATATTGTGAAATTTTCCATATCTTGGTGCCTTTGCTTGTATTTTTCTTCGAATCTTTGGAGGTGTTTTTTTTAATTACTTTGGCTTTCTCCTTTGCATAAATATTGCACCATATTAGATTTCTCCTTTCTATGTCTATATTTCTTTTCTATACCTTTCAGAAATCTCTAGATTTTGTTCTTTATGTATTCGCATTTCTTCAGTCACTTCTTTTTTTCCAAACAGCCCAAGGTTTCTTGGTTTATATAATGTTTTTCGTGAATCTGTTGTATTAATGAACACAAATTTGCATTTAAAGTTTTTTACATTTTTTTTCTTTGTGCAAGTATTTTTCTTTCCTCTAATTTCTATCAATCTTTTTGTATATTTTCTCTCCAGAAATTCTAGGCTTTTTGCATAATGGTAATAATAAATAATTTCTTACTTATCCTCAATAGTCCACTCTATCATCTGTAGAGCTCTTTTTTGGCCTGTCGGTTTTTGTGATTTTTGTGGACTACTACTTCCTTCCACAACAGGAGGGATATCCTCCCCATGAGCCTAGCCTAACCCCATTGTAGGAACGATTTTGAGTCTTGAGGATTGATTCTACACTGTCATTTTTTCCAGTCCTTGTGCCAGTGCGCCTAGCAGGATTGGGCACTTTTTTATCCTGGGACTTGTGCATCCAACTGTCTTTTTTATTTTTAAACCTATTGCAGCTCTCAGATGTGTTATAAGACTTTACTTACTTACTTATGCCCGTCACCCTTGACAGGGTATGGGCCACCAACTACAGCTCTCCACCGAATCTTGTCCTGGGCCAACTGTTCTATTTGGTTCCATGTGTAGCCTCTAAGCTTAGCATCTGCCTCAAAATCTCGCCTCCAGGTGTTTCGTGGGCGGCCTCTTCCTCTCTTCCCCTGAGGATTCCAGCGCAACACCTGTCTTGTAATGTTGTTTGCTGGTTTGCGAAGAGTATGCCCGATCCATCTCCACCTCCTCCTCTTAACTTCTTCCCCAATCGAAAGTTGGTTGGTCCTTTCCAAAAGGGTGGCGTTGCTAATAGTGTCTGGCCATCGAATCCGTAGAATCTTCCTGAGACAGCTATTTGTAAATGTCTGAAGTTTTTAGTGGTGGTCTTGTTTAACCCCCAGGTCTCTGCCCCATACAGCAGTACTGACTTCACGTTAGAGTTAAACAGCCTTATCTTGTTGATCAAGGATAGTTCTCTTGTTTTCCAGACCCTATTTAACTGTATGAAGGCTGCTCTTGCTTTTCCTATCCTTGCCCTGACATCAGCTTCTGATCCGCCCTGCTTGTCAATTATGCTGCCAAGGTAGGTAAAGGACTGCACTTCCTCCAGTGGCTTCCCTTGCAGAGTGATAGGGTTAGTATTTGTGGAATTTAATTTAAGGATCTTTGTTTTCAGATTGTTAATGTTAAGACCCACCTCTAGTGCTGTAACTGCCACCAAATTTGTCTTGTTTTGCATTTGATGCTGGCTGTGAGAGATCAGGGCGAGGTCATCAGCATAGTCCAGATCTTCCAGCTGACTCCATAGGGGCCATTGGATCCCATTTTTCTGTCCTGCAGTAGATTTCTTCATAATCCAATCGATAACTAACAGGAAGAGGAATGGTGACAGTAAGCATCCTTGCCTGACCCCAGTTTTTACTTGAAAGCTTTCAGAGAGCTGCCCTCCATGTATAACCCTGCATGATAGACCATTGTATGAGTTCTTTATCAAATTTACTATTTTCGTTGGTATACCATAATGCTTCAGAAGGCTCCACAATGTCTCTCTGTCCACGCTATCAAACGCCTTTTCAAAGTCAACAAAGTTGATATACAATGGTGAGTTCCATTCAACTGACTGTTCCACAATTATTCTGAGGGTTGCAATTTGATCAGTACATGATCTATTTTTGCGGAAGCCTGCCTGCTCTTCTCTCAGCTTTTTGTCAGTGGTGTCCTTTATCCTTTCCAAAAGGATACGGTTGAAAACTTTTCCTGGAACTGACAGAAGATTGATGCCTCTGTAGTTGTCGCATTTGCTAAGGTCCCCTTTCTTGGGAAGCTTAATGAGATGGCTCTCTTTCCATTCTGAAGGAACAGTTTCCTCTGCCCGGATTCTTTCAAAGAGTGGGTACAACATCTCCACTGATGTATTCAGGTCTGCTTTAAGGGCCTCTGCCAGGACGTTATCTGGTCCTGCCACTTTCCCATTTTTCATTTGGATGATGGCTTTCCTGATCTCCTCCTTGCTTGGCTTTTCACAATTGATTGGTAGATCTTCATTGGCTGGCTCAATAATTGGAGGGTTTAGAGGTGACGGTCTGTTTAGAAGTTCTTCAAAGTGTTCCACCCACCTTTTCAGTTGATGTTCTATACTATTGATGGTTTTCCCTTGCTTATCTTTAACAGGTCTCTCTGGCTTACTGTACTTTCCTGAAAGTCGCTTGGTGATATCATACAACATTTTTGTGTTACCACTGTAAGCTGCCAGTTCTGCCTCAACTGCCAACTGTTCCACATAATTGTTCTTATCTATTTTAATGCATCTTTTGACCTCTCTGTGGGCATCTGCATATTCTTCTTGGGCCTTGCTCTTTGAAGCTCTGGTTTTACTGTTGTTTACTTTTGCCTTCTTCCTCTTTCTGTCTTCTATCTTTACCAGTGTTTCTGCAGTGATCCACTCTTTCTGATGATACTTTTTAGGTCCCAGTGTCTCTTGACAAGCTAAGTCTACAGCCTTTTTCACATTCTGCCATGAGCTGTTTACTCCACCCTCCTCAATCAGTTCTTGTAGCACTTCAAATTTGTTCTTCAGTGCAATGTTGAACTGTTCTTTTGTCTGAGAATCTTTCAATAGATGAACATTGTATTTGATTCTCCTAGATGACTCTTGAACCTGGGTTCTTTTTAGCTTTAGCTTCAGTCTAGCCACCACCAAGGGATGGTCAGATGCAACATCTGCCCCTCTTTTCACTCTGACATCTTGTAATGTTCTTCTAAACTTTCTACAGATGCAAATGTGATCTATCTGGTTTTCTGTTGTGTAGTCAAGGGAGACCCATGTATTTTTGTGTATCCGTTTGTGGGGAAAAATGCTGCCTCCAATGACCAAATTGTTGAGAGCACATAGATCAACAAACCTTTCACCATTCTCGTTGATTGTTCCCAGAGCATGTGTACCCATGATTTGCTCATATCCTATGTTACTGGATCTGACCTTGGCATTTAAATCACCCATAAGGATAGTAAGGTCTTTGTCTGGGTAGATCTCGAGGATCTGCTGCAGTCTTTCATAAAACTGATCTTTATCTTCCTCTTCACTGTCATTAGTTGGTGCGTAGCACTGGACCACATTCATTACAATTTTCTTCTTCTTTGTACGGAATGAAGCTGTGATGATCCTGGGGCCATGTGCTTCCCATCCAATCAGGGCTCCCTGGGTCTGTTTAGCCAACATAAGACCAACCCCTTGGGAGTAAAGTGCTTCACTGTCCTCATGTCCAGAATAAAGCAGCAACTCTCCTGTAGATAATCGACACTGACCAGCCTCTGTCCACCTTGTCTCGCTGATTCCCAACAAACTCAAGTTGTTATTTCTCATTTCTGCTGCCACTTGGGCTGCCTTGCTTAGCTCATACATGGTCCTGACATTCCATGTGCCAATGTTTATTTTCCTGGTAAAGAGAAGGGTGCTCTGCTTTGTGGCGTCCTTTCGGCTTTGGCCACAAAACTTCATAAATCTTCCATTTGAAGAACCCTCCTCTTCCAAGACAAGATTGTCTGTGTTTCCTGTAGTTGGTGTTTTTGTAGCAGTTTGTTTTTTACGGGATGGGGTTGCTAACCCTAAGCCCAACCCTCCTCCTTTTTCAGCCGGGCTTGGGACCATCCTTGGCAGAGTTGTTATAAGACTTTGATGAGCAGTAAAACCTGTGGCAGATTGAAGTCTTACTCCATTTTTTCCCTGAGTGAAGAAGTAATACAGACGGGAGAACAAATCTGCCAGAGCTGTAGTAGGTTCTCTGCTAGATAATGTAACTGAGAAGTTCCATTGTCACATTCAAAATTCTTGCTGCAGTTAGGAGCTGATGGAAACTGCTGTACTGGAGGGAGATGAAGCTTGTGGAGCCCGTCTCAGGATATGCACTCTGTTGTAGGTTCTCTGTTGGGTGATGTAACTGAAGGGTTCCATTGTCACATTCAGAATTCTTGCTGCAGTTAGGAGCTGATGGAAACTGCTGTACTGGAGGGAGATGAAGCTTGTGGAGCCCGTCTCAGGATATGCACTCTGTTGTAGGTTCTCTGTTAGGTGATGTAACTGAAGGGTTCCATTGTCACATTCAGAATTCTTGCTGCAGTTAGGAGCTGATGGAAACTGCTGTACTGGAGGGAGATGAAGCTTGTGGAGCCCGTCTCAGGATATGCACTCTGTTGTAGGTTCTCTGTTGGGTGATGTAACTGAAGGGTTCCATTGTCACATTCAGAATTCTTGCTGCAGTTAGGAGCTGATGGAAACTGCTGTACTGGAGGGAGATGAAGCTTGTGGAGCCCGTCTCAGGATATGCACTCTGTTGAAGGTTCTCTGTTGGGTGATGTAACTGAAGGGTTCCATTGTCACATTCAGAATTCTTGCTGCAGTTAGGAGCTGATGGAAACTGCTGTACTGGAGGGAGATGAAGCTTGTGGAGCCCGTCTCAAGATATGCACTCTGTTGTAGGTTCTCTGTTGGGTGATGTAACTGAAGGGTTCCATTGTCACATTCAGAATTCTTGCTGCACTTAGGAGCTGATGGAAACTGCTGTACTGGAGGGAGATGAAGCTTGTGGAGCCCGTCTCAGGATATGCACTCTGTTGTAGGTTCTCTGTTGGGTGATGTAACTGAAGGGTTCCATTGTCACATTCAGAATTCTTGCTGCAGTTAGGAGCTGATGGAAACTGCTGTATTGGAGGGAGATGAAGCTTGTGGAGCCCATCTCAGGATATCCACTCTGTTGTAGGTTCTCTGCTGGGTGATGTAACTGAAGGGTTCCATTGTCACATTCAGAATTCTTGCTGCAGTTAGGAGCTGATGGAAACTGCTGTACTGGAGGGAGATGAAGCTTGTGGAGCCCGTCTCAGGATATGAACTCTGTTGTAGGTTCTCTGTTGGGTGATGTAAATGAAGGGTTCCATTGTCACATTCAGAATTCTTGCTGCAGTTAGGAGCTGATGGAAACTGCTGTACTGGAGGGAGATGAAGCTTGTGGAGCCCATCTCAGAATATGCACTCTGTTGTAGGTTCTCTGTTGGGTGATGTAACTGAAGGGTTCCATTGTCACATTCAGAATTCTTGCTGCAGTTAGGAGCTGATGGAAACTGCTGTACTGGAGGGAGATGAAGCTTGTGGAGCCCGTCTCAGGATATGCACTCTGTTGTAGGTTCTCTGTTGGGTGATGTAACTGAAGGGTTCCACTGTCACATTCAGAATTCTTGCTGCAGTTAGGAGCTGATGGAAACTGCTGTACTGGAGGGAGATGAAGCTTGTGGAGCCCGTCTCAGGATATGCACTCTGTTGTAGGTTCTCTGTTGGGTGATGTAACTGAAGGGTTCCATTGTCACATTCAGAATTCTTGCTGCAGTTAGGAGCTGATGGAAACTGCTGTACTGGAGGGAGATGAAGCTTGTGGAGCCCGTCTCAGGATATGCACTCTGTTGTAGGTTCTCTGTTGGGTGATGTAACTGAAGGGTTCCATTGTCACATTCAGAATTCTTGCTGCAGTTAGCAGCTGATGGAAACTGCTGTACTGGAGGGAGATGAAGCTTGTGGAGCCCGTCTCAGGATATGCACTCTGTTGTAGGTTCTCTGTTGGGTGATGTAACTGAAGGGTTCCATTGTCACATTCAGAATTCTTGCTGCAGTTAGGAGCTAATGGAAACTGCTGTACTGGAGGGAGATGAAGCTTTTGGAGCCCGTCTCAGGATATGCACTCTGTTGTAGGTTCTCTATTGGGTGATGTAACTGAAGGGTTCCATTGTCACATTCAGAATTCTTGCTGCAGTTAGGAGCTGATGGAAACTGCTGTACTGGAGGGAGATGAAGCTTGTGGAGCCCGTCTCAGGATATGCACTCTGTTGTAGGTTCTCTGTTGGGTGATGTAACTGAAGGGTTCCATTGTCACATTCAGAATTCTTGCTGCAGTTAGGAGCTGATGGAAACTGCTGTACTGGAGGGAGATGAAGCTTGTGGAGCCTGTCTCAGGATATGCACTCTGTTGTAGGTTCTCTGTTGGGTGATGTAACTGAAGTGTTCCATTGTCACATTCAGAATTCTTGCTGCAGTTAGGAGCTGATGGAAACTGCTGTACTGGAGGGAGATGAAGCTTGTGGAGCCCGTCTCAGGATATGCACTCTGTTGTAGGTTCTCTGTTGGGTGATGTAACTGAAGGGTTCCATTGCCACATTCAGAATTCTTGCTGCAGTTAGGAGCTGATGGAAACTGCTGTACTGGAGGGAGATGAAGCTTGTGGAGCCCATCTCAGGATATGCACTCTGTTGTAGGTTCTCTGTTGGGTGATGTAACTGAAGGGTTCCACTGTCACATTCAGAATTCTTGCTGCAGTTAGGAGCTGATGGAAACTGCTGTACTGGAGGGAGATGAAGCTTGTGGAGCCCGTCTCAAGATATGCACTCTGTTGTAGGTTCTCTGTTGGGTGATGTAACTGAAGGGTTCCATTGTCACATTCAGAATTCTTGCTGCAGTTAGGAGCTGATGGAAACTGCTGTACTGGAGGGAGATGAAGCTTGTGGAGCCCGTCTCAGGATATGCACTCTGTTGTAGGTTCTCTGTTGGGTGATGTAACTGAAGGGTTCCATTGTCACATTCAGAATTCTTGCTGCAGTTAGGAGCTGATGGAAACTGCTGTACTGGAGGAGATGAAGCTTGTGGAGCCCGTCTCAGGATATGCACTCTGTTGTAGGTTCTCTGTTGGGTGATGTAACTGAAGGGTTCCACTGTCACATTCAGAATTCTTGCTGCAGTTAGGAGCTGATGGAAACTGCTGTACTGGAGGGAGATGAAGCTTGTGGAGCCCGTCTCAAGATATGCACTCTGTTGTAGGTTCTCTGTTGGGTGATGTAACTGAAGGGTTCCATTGTCACATTCAGAATTCTTGCTGCAGTTAGGAGCTGATGGAAACTGCTGTACTGGAGGGAGATGAAGCTTGTGGAGCCCATCTCAGGATATGCACTCTGTTGTAGGTTCTCTGTTGGGTGATGTAACTGAAGGGTTCCATTGTCACATTCAGAATTCTTGTTGCAGTTAGGAGCTAATGGAAACTGCTGTACTGGAGGGAGATGAAGCTTGTGGAGCCCATCTCAGGATATGCACTCTGTTGTAGGTTCTCTGTTGGGTGATGTAACTGAAGGGTTCCATTGTCACATTCAGAATTCTTGTTGCAGTTAGGAACTAATGGAAGCTGTTGTATTGGAGAGAGATGAAGCTGTTTGGAACCTTTCACAGGCTGAATACACTGTTCTAGATTCTTTTTTCAGGTTATGTAATGAGGGTGTTTCACTATCGCACTCAAAACTCCTGTTATAATTATGTCCTGAGTGGTGCTGTAATACAGGAGCAAGATGAACTGTGTTATAACACAGCAATTCACAGACTGAACATACTGTTGCAGGTTCTCTGGCTCTGGAGAGTGCTTTAACTGGGATGTCATAAATGACAGTAGTAGACTGCAACTCATTCTGTACCTTGTGAATCTGACACCTTAAAAAAAAAAAAAAAAAAACATATATATATATATATATATATATATATATATATATATATACACACACACACATATACATACACACATACTTATTTATTTGTATTTTATTACAGTGATGATGCAAATGTGTCACATTTACACTGCAGTGACATGTATGTGTAATTGAACCATTGTAAATATTGTTGTAATATTTTTCTGCTATTAACAGAATTATTATACTTAAGCCTAAGCACCCTTGACTCACTTTTCCAGAAAGAATCTCATAGGGAAGATGTGTGGCACTTATCATAGATGAACTGTTTGAGGGCTGTTTCCTGTGGTCCAGTGTGTAAGTCCATCAGCTTTTATTTGCTTTCTGTGTGACTTTGGCCAAGTGAAATAACCAGCCAGTGCTTTGGGGCAATTGGAAAATTGGGCTTGTCTTCTCACAGATCTCTTGGACTGCTTGCCTATTAGAAACCTATAAATCCATGAAACTATAACAGTTGGAAAACTGATGTAGGAACAACACATTAATAAAACATAACCTTCATATACAAATATTATTCATGCTCACAGAACAGAGTCTATCCTCTGGAACAGTCTTGTAGAAGGTGCCATGCATACAGCAAATGCATATCAGAGCAGTCATTGTTAACCATTGTTTTCCTTTCACCAGATTTTTGGGGGAACATGCACTGATACTAGAAATCCAAGCAATTATGCACTTTAAAGGAAAAAGTCCAACACAAGTCATCCCTCCTTTGCAAAGGCTCAGGGGGGAAAAGTAAAGGCATTTATTCCTCTATGATAGCTTGGCATCTTTGGTATACTTGCATATGACTGAAGTACTCATGTGGCCAACAGTTACGTGATAACAATCCATATTAAAGAGTGCTTGATATTGCCTGAAGTGGTCAAATAATGTACATCCATATCATTTAGAGGTCATTGATCCAACACTAGATTTGACCACACTCATGAAACATTACATATGAAGCAGAGAAAAAACTTAGTTGTCACAGTCCAACACTGATTAGATGTCTTTACCTTTGATGTGCAGCAAATTCAAGGTGAAAAATGAAAAAGAAATGTGGTACAGTCTTGTTTGGTAACAGGACTCACATTTCAATCATCTTTTGCCAGGTTTGGCATCGTCTCTGATGGATGAATGAAATACCATTATCACCAGGTATGCAATTACTGAGGCTCACGGCTACCATAACTGCAGCTATACCACCTCAGAGAACTATGTTAGAATTTCAAACACAGAAATAATCAATTTTCAAAACATAGTTCCCACAAGATCGACACACACACACACACACACACACACACACACACACACACACACACACACACACACACACGTAAAATCTAATAAAAGACACCAACTGACACCAACTGTGAGACTGCACTGCAGCTTGGAAAAGGCAAAGCCCCACTCTCCACATTATAGTGATTTCAGACAAGGTAATGGTATTTCTTTTTTAAGTTTCAATATAAAATGCTAGTAGCCAATGGGTTTGATGTTCCTCACCTTTGACTCCTACGTGAAACCCATTCAAGTCACTCCCTCATCAATGACTGGAGGATCTGTCACATAAGTCAGAAGGTGCTACTTCTTTTACATTGGTTGTCTCTTCATATATTTTATAATGGGATGCTAGTCCCTGGCTCCATCAAACCAGTGGCTTGCCAATTTATAATCTTCCTTTCCTGAGATATCCTCAAAATGCCCATTTCCGGTTCTGAAGCAAACTGTTTATGCATCACATGCTACTCTGATACTAAATCAGTTTCTACTTTTGTCAGAAGAAATGGACAAAAATCACAGTAATATGTCTTGTGCCTCCTCGTTAAGGATGATTCCTCTGTAGAAGGTATTACAGAGTAGCCTACAGAGACCCTGTTCAACTTTGTGATAACTCATTACCTTGTTCTACACAACAATCTCACCACTGTGGGTTACTTTGTCCCTCACTGCCTTCTTACAGAATGTCATAAATGCTACAAGGTGGCTTCTGCTTTGTATCATCCATCTCTAAAATATAAATTTTTGATTTACTCAACATATTGTGATTTTTCTAGTGGATAGCCAATAGAGTCCTTAAGATTCCTATAAAAACTGGTCTTTCCTTTCTCTATCACTACACTGGGGTTTCATGGTAGCTCATTTAAATCCACCTCACTGAAATACGAGCATATCACAAGTAAAACAACCTATTTCTTTTTAAAATTACATCTCATCACCACTCATTTGGGGAGAGAAGCTTTCCGTATGTAGCTGAAGTAATATTATTTACTGTTACACAGTTCATGAATTTGGTCCACTGTGGATCCAGTCAGTTACTAATTCTGCATCAAATTGCCAAATGTGTGTGTGTGTCTGTGTGTGTGCAGAAAAAGCTGGGTGAAAGACAATGTGTAGGGGGTGATGCTTCAGTGTGACATCTGGAATATTTGAGGGATTGAGTGTGTTTTTCTGAGTAGGTGGGAGATATATGTCTTTTATAAATGAAAGCTGCATTTCTGTTTCTGCTAGGTTTCAATTGTCATTAATGTATACAGTTCTCTGTTGATTTCATGGCTTGTGTGCTGGGTTGTGTATATCTTAAACAATTGTGTGGGTCACTTATGCAGTGGTGGTGTCTGTTCCCGCATTCAACAGCAGTTGCTTGATTACATTTGTCTTGATTACTTTCTTACTCGTTTGCATATTACATATGTATGAACACTGAACTACAGCCATTATTTTAGAAAGAACAATTAACTCAGCTACATTTGCAAGCCTGTCACTCAAACATTCCTTAAATTGCTGTATCAGACATGGCCACTAAGAAAATTCAAAGGAAGCAAAACAATTAAGAATGCAGATTGATGTTGAAAATCAAAAGTAGTCAGTCACAGTAAATTATCCTGTCGTCACAGAGATTTCTCTATGTCCCTCTAAAATGACATCAGAAAGGCAAGGGCATTGACTGTAAAGAAAAATCATGCCAACTGTAGCAACCCCATTTCCACGACATTTTGGGATCTAACAAATTAGAAAATAATAATAACCAACTAGTACTTTGATAAACAGACATGAGAAATGCAGAAATGTTAAGGATATGGTGGAAATTATTTTTTCAGTTTTTGGGTGCATTTCTCCTTTAACAATATCTTTAGCATCTCGAATTTTCACTTTAATTCATTGTCACATAAGACAAATCCACTAGTTACATATCTTCTAGGAAAGTGTTCTTTGTCACATTATTATTCTTAGCCCTCCACAAGGTTTTCTCATCATGTTCCTTTGGGCCAGTGATTTGTACATGCCTTTGGTAGAGACCATTCCATCTTCGTAGTAACAGGTGCATAATTCCTACCCAGCATCAGCCTGTTGTCATGTATGTGCTCACTAGACAGGAAAGGATATGTGGTTTCTGAGCTATAGCTTTTAATGCAGGATTGTCAGCAGTGTACTGAGTAGGGCCCAAAAACATTCTGGGGTTTTAGGAGAAGGGACCTAACCTTGTAGGCCAGGTATGGCACACTGCAAGTCAGCATGTATGCTGACAGCGCAGATGGTGCAATAGCTGCCAGGGCAGTTTGATTATATTAAGGGGTCACAGAAGGAAGTCTGCAAACACACAGCATAAATGATGAATCAGTTGCCAGACACATTATGCCTACTATGTTAGGGGTACACAGTAAGGCAGCTTATGAAACTGCATGGCACATAGTACAATGGCTGCCAAGAAAGTTGCAATTTAGTATACTAGGGACATATATTAAATTAGGCTATGATTTCTCAGGATAAATGGTACAATAAATACCAGAGCTGTTATACCAGCTACGTTAGAGGTACACAGTATGACAGCTTATTCACCAACAGGGTAAATGGTGCAATGAGTGCCAGAGCTGTTATACCAATTATGTTAGAAGTATACAGTATGACAGCATATGCACCAACAGGGTAAATGGTGCAATGAGTTCCAGAGTTGTTATACCAGCTATGTTAAAGGTACACAGCATGACAGCATATGCACCAACAGGATAAATGGTACAATGAGTGCCAGACCTGTTATACCAGTTATGTTAGAGATACACAGTACGACAGCTTATACACCAACAGGGTAAATGGTACAATGACTGCCAGAGCTGTTATACCAGCTATGCTAGAGGTACACAGTACGACAGCTTATAAACCCACAGGGTAAATGGTACAATGAGTGCCATAGATGTTATGCCAGCTATGTTACAGGTACACACTATGACAGCTTATGCACCAACAGGGTGAATGGTACAATGAGTGCTAGAGCTGTTATACCAGCTATGTTAGTGGTACACAGTATGACAGCTTATGCACCAACAGGGTAAATGGTACAATGAGTGCCAGAGCTGTTATACCAGCTATGCTAGAGGTACACAATATGACAGCTTATAAACCCACAGGGTAAATGGTACAATGAGTGTCATAGATGTTATACCAGCTATGTTACAGGTACACACTATGACAGCTTATGCACCAACAGGGTGAATGGTACAATGAGTGCCAGAGCTGTTATACCAGCTATGCTAGAGGTACACAATATGACAGCTTATAAACCCACAGGGTAAATGGTACAATGAGTGTCATAGATGTTATACCAGCTATGTTACAGGTACACACTATGACAGCTTATGCACCAACAGGGTGAATGGTGCAATGAGTGCCGGAGCTGTTATACCAGCTACGCTAGAGGTACACATTATGACAGCTTATGCACCCACAGGATAAATGGTACAATGAGTGCCAGAGCTGTTATACCAGTTATGTTAGAGGTACACAGTATGATGGCTTATGCACTCACAGGGTAAATGGTACAATACTACAAAAATGGAGACAAGTTCCGAAAAGCAAACTCCACAAAAGAACAAATGGTAACTTGTGGAGGAAATAAGGCACCAAAAAATTTTACCAAGATTTTAATAGTCCACAGCACGCAAACAGCTTTCCAACGAAAAATACACCAAGGTTCACAGCACTAACGCAAAATCTGGACACTGCGTTTTCGTTTGGCTCACTTCCTCAAATGCAGTTCAATAATTAATCAGGACATATTCTTCAGTATTTATACACAACCTGATTAGAATTAAGCAATCAATTAAGCAATTAAGTAGTAAATATAATAGTAATAAGCAAACAGTTTAAGACCATATTCACTAGTCAGCGCATAAAACCTTCCATACAAACAACATTAGTAAAATACTATTCAGTCACTTAATCTTTAAAAATACATAAAAAAACAGTAAATTAGTCAGACATACATATATATAAATTAAAATTTAATTAATAAATAAACAGGGTAGGGTTGGTACCTTTAAATGTGGTAGGTGCAATCAATGCACCCACGTAGTACCCCGAAATACTATATACCTAAAGAGTAGGGATTTGCTGATAGAAAGTAAATACTTTGCTAACTGTCAAACTAGTGGCATTGTGTACTTAGCTTTGTGCAAAAAATGTGATGCATTTTATGTAGGAAAATCTGAACGCAAGCTAAGGAGTAGGATTTACGAACATTGTTACGATATTAGGAACCAATGTGTCAATAATGCTCTTTTTAGGCATAAAGTGAACTGTGAACAGGCTTCTTTTACTTTCTTTGTTTTAGAAGTAGTTGATAGAGACCCGAGAGGTGGACCTTGGGAAACATCCATTGAATATAAAGAACTTTTATGGCAAATCTACTTAGAAGCTAACAAAACCCCAGGGCTGAATGATAGCATATCTATTGCCCCAGTTTTAAAAATGAGAGCAGCTAAGCTCTAATTATTTTTACAGTATTTATATATAGTATTCCCCTATGGTATTAGTAAGATCATCTATTATTTATTTATTTATTATGCATTGATGCACTTTAAAGGTTAAAAATGGATTACAAATATTGTATACAAGCTCCTTATATGTTTAGGCTTCTAATATATACAAACAATTAAGTAAACTTGCTTGACTGGCAGTAATATCAGTTTTACCCATAGAGGGCAATGTTTGACAATTACATGAGGTTTTGCTTATACAGATTTAGTTATTATCCACTTCATTTATTAATTAAATTTTAATTTATATATATGTATGTCTGACTAATTTACTGTTTTTTATGTATTTTTAAAGATTAAGTGACTGAATAGTATTTTACTAATGTTGTTTGTATGGAAGGTTTTATGCGCTGACTAGTGAATATGGTCTTAAACTGTTTGCTTATTACTATTATATTTACTACTTAATTGCTTAATTGATTGCTTAATTCTAATCAGGTTGTGTATAAATACTGAAGAATATGTCCTGATTAATTATTGAACTGCATTTGAGGAAGTGAGCCAAACGAAAACGCAGTGTCCAGATTTTGCGTTAGTGCTGTGAACCTTGGTGTATTTTTCGTTGGAAAGCTGTTTGCGTGCTGTGGACTATTAAAATCTTGGTAAAATTTTTTGGTGCCTTATTTCCTCCACAAGTTACCATTTGTTCTTTTGTAAATGGTACAATGAGTATCAGAGCTGTTATACCAGCTATGTTAAAGGTACACAGTATGACAGCTTATGCACCCAGGAGTAAATGGTACCATGAGTGCCACAGCTGTTATACCAGCTATTTTAGAGATACACAGTACAACAGCTTAGGCACCCACAGGGTAAAGGGTGCAATAGGTGCCAGACCTACTATACCAATTATGTTAGAAGTACACAGTATGACAGCTTATGCACCCACACAGGGTAAATGGTTCAATGAATGCCACAGCTGTTATACCAGCTGTGTTAGAGGTACACAGTACGACAGCTTAGGCACGCACAGTACAACAGCTTATGCACCCACAGGGTAAATGCTGCAATGAGTGCCAGAGCTGTTATACCAGCTATGTTAGAGGTACACAGCACAACAGCTTGGGCACCCCCAGGGTAAATAGTGCAATGAGTATCAGAGCTGTTATACCAGCTATGTTAGAGTTACACTGTATGGCAGCTTATGCACCCACAGGGTAAATGGTGCAATGAGTGTCAGAGCTGTTATACCAGCTATGTTAGATATACACAGTATGGCAGCTAAGATACCAACAGGGTAAATGGTGCAATGGGTGCCAGACCTACTATACCAATTATGTTAGAAGTACACAGTATGACAGCTTATGCACCCACACAGCGTAAGTGGTTCAATGAATGCCAGAGCTGTTATACCAGCTGTGTTAAAGGTACACAGTACGACAGCTTAAGCACGCACAGTACAACAACTTATGCACCCACAGGATAAATGCTGCAATGAGTGCTAGAGCTGTTATACCAGCTATGTTAGAGGTACACAGCACAACAGCTTGGGCACCCACAGGGTAAATAGTGCAATGAGTATCAGAGCTATTGTACCAGCTATGTTAGAGTTACACAGTATGGCAGCTTATGCACCCACAGGGTAAATGGTGCAATGAGTGTCAGAGCTGTTATACCAGCTGTGTTAGAGGTACACAGTATGACAGCTTAGGCACCAACAGGTTAAATGGTGCAATGAATGCCAAAGCTGTTATACCAGCTATGTTAGAGGTACACAGTACAACAGCTTAGGCACCCACAGGGTAAATTGTGCAATGAGTATCAGAGATGTTATACCAGCTATGTTAGAGGTACACAGCATGACAGCTTAGGCACCCACAGGGTAAATGGGGCCATGGGTGCCAGAGCTGTTATACCAGCTATGTTAGAGGTACACAGTATGACAGCTTAGGCACCCACAGAGTAAATGGTGCAATGGGTGCCAGCAGTGTTATACCAGTTATTTTAGAGGTACACAGTATGACAGCTTATGCATCCATTGGAAAATGGTTCAACAGGTGCCAGAAAAGTTAAGCCAGCTATGCTATGGGCACAAACACAGCAGTCTGTTTTAGGTGGCACACAGTAAGAAAGTCAACTCATCCTCAGAATAAGTAGGGAAATGGATATTATGTAGTTACAACAGCTGTAATATGGGCATACAGTAAAACAGCCTGTGTATCCATGTGATAAATGGTATAATGGGGACCAGAGAGTTATAGCAGCTATAACATGGGCATACAATAAAGCAGTCTGTGTACCCATAGGATAAATGGTGTAATGGGTAGCAGGGAGTTATACCAGCTATTATATGGGCATACAGTAGAGAAGCTTGTGTATCCATAGGATAAAATGGTATAATGGGTACCAAGGAGTTATACCCACTGTAATATGGGCATACAGTAAAGCAGTCTGTGTACCCATAGGATAAATTGTGTAATGGGTACCAGGAAGTTACACCCACTGTAATATGGGTATACAGTAAAGCAGCCTGTGTACCCCTAGGATAAATGGTGTAATGTGTACCAGGGAGTTACACCCACTGTAATATGGGCATACAGTAAAGCAGTCTGTATACCCATAGGATAAATTCTGAAATGGGTACCAGGCATTTAAACTAACTATATTAGGAGTAAACATTAAGGTAGTCTATGCAACTGATCCTTTTCCTATAACTAATACTATTTCTCTTGTTCAAAGCTAACCTTTAGACTAAGCAACCTTTGAAGCAAATATCTTTTCTTACATGAAATACAATTTCTACACTTATACTGACTGATGATCACCAAAGATGAATAAACATTCCTTTGGTGATACCTGTTGGCCAGACCACACTGCTGGTGTTTCTGAGGACACTATGATGTGCCTTGAAAAGGTTTCCAAAATCCTAGGTGAAAAAGTTCAGAAATACTAGCAAAATAAAAAAAAGAAGTTATGTCTTACCATAGCATTCAATCTGAGTTGTTGATCTTCTTCCATTCATCACTGATGGTACCCTCGGAACCAAGTCGGCCAAATACCAAGCCAGCGTACACCAAACTCTCGAGCCACGCTACTACCCACAATGCCCTTCATCCCATACCTCAGATCGAGTTTGCAGAACATATAGTAGAAACATATATTAGAAACAGAAATAAAGGCAGAGGCCATCTCTGTGCAAAAAACCCTAACACACCAAAATGACCCGAAGATCCACCAGGAGTCTTTGGCGGGGGAAGGTGGGAGGGTGTGATGAATGGAAGAAGATCAACAACTCAGATGGAACGTTATGGTAAGACATAACTTCTTTATCTGAAGTTGTTAATCTTCTTCCATTCCTCACTGATGGGACCAAGTCCCTAGCTACTACAGAATCTGGGTGGCCCTCATGGAAGAACATTCTGGAGTACCATAGAGCCAAAGGCAGATCTTCCCCTGGAGATCAGATCCAATTTGTAATGCTTGATTAAGGTATGGGGTTTAGCCCAAGTGGTGGCTGCACAAATATCATCCATGGAAGCCCTAGCATGAAAGGCGACAGAAGCGGCCATAGCTCTAGTGGAATGAGGTTTAATGCGGCCAGGAGCTGATTCCTCCTCCACAGAATAAACAAAGGAGATGCAATCCCTAAGCCATTTAGACAAGGTAACCTTAGACACTGACGATCCCATTCTAGAGCCCGCAAAGGCAATAAAAAGATGATCTGACTTATGAAATGACTTTGTCCTGTCCAAATAAAAACGTAACTGTCTGTGGACATCCAAGGAATGGAGACAGTATTCCCCTTTGTTGGTATAATTAGGGAAAAACACGGGCAACTCAATGGACTGATTAATAGGGAATTCTGAAACCACCTTGGGTAAGAAAGTGGGACTGGTGCGGAGTGATACTCTGTCCTTATGGAAAATCAAATAAGGACTGTTAATGCATAAAGCTTGCAGCTCTGATACACGTCTGGCTGAAGTAACCGCCACCAGAAACAAGATCTTCCAGGACAGAAATGTCACATCACAGGTTGCAGCTGGCTTGATGGGAGGTAGAGCCAAAGTTTGAAGCACCCTAGACAGATTCCATGATTCCACAGGTTGCCTAATGGGAGGTCTAGAATGAAAAATCCCCTTCAAGAAGGTCTTACACAGACGAGAAGATATAATAGGAATTCCGTCTGAACCATCATGGAAATTGGAGATGGCAGCTAGATGCACCCAAATCATGGATGCAGAAGCCCCGTTAAGGAAAAGATCGGTCAGGTATTGAAGAACCGTAGCTACTGGAACAGAGACAGGATCCAGAGACAGCTCTTGTGCCCACAAGGAAAAGCGTTTCCCTTGTCTTTATAAAGTTTTCTGGTAGAAGGTTTATGGGAAACCAAAATAATATTTTGTACTGGAGAAGAGAGTGATTCAAGCCTGGCTACTAATGGAAGTGGAGCAACCAAGCTGTCAGTTGGAGCATGGTCAGATTTGGAGACGACAACCCTTGGGGGTGAAAAATGAGATCCTGATGGAAGTCCAGGATCCAAGGAGGTTGGAGTAGGTGTGGCTGAAGGAAGGGGAACCAAACCTGTCGAGGCCAGAACGGAGCAATGAGAATCATTCTGCTTCTCAACCGAGTAGCTTTCCTTAAGACCAAGGGTATCAAGGGGATGGGAGGATAAGCGTACAGGAGACCCATGGGCCAATTGTGAGTCAGAGCATCTCTTGGGGACTCCCCGTGTGGAGGAAAGAGGGCAAAGTAGCTGCAGCACTTCGTATTGGAGGGGGAGACAAACAGATCACAGCAAGGTCGGCCCCAGTGACTGAAAATTTCCTCTGCCATTCTCGGGTTGAGAGACCACTCAAGAGGAAGCAGGATGCATCTGCTCAGCCTGTCCGCAATCACACTGGAACTCCCTGAGATTTGTGTAGCAATCAGGAAATGGTTGGAAGCTATCGCCCACTGCCAAATTCTCATAGTTTCGCGGCATAGGGGTAAGATCTAGTCCCACCCTGCTTGTTGATGTACCAGACCACAGACATGTTGTCGGACTGGATAGCAATCGGTCCGAGAGGAAGAAGAGGATGGAGAGCTTGTAACACCAGTAACACAGCTCTAAGCTCTAGAACGTTGATATGTAAGTCGATTTCTAGAGGAGACCACATGCCTTGAACAGATTTTCCCCTCAAAGTGGCCCCCCCCACCCTATCAGGGAAGCATCCATAGTCACCGTGGCATTGGGCTGAAGAGGTTGAAAGGGGTGACAACAAAGACTTTCGTCCATTCTTATCCACCAGAGGAGATCCTGTTTGCAGAGATTGGTGATGAGGATTAGTGCATTCAAGGGATGATGATTGTGTATCCACTGAGTTTGAAGAAGCCACTGTAACAGGCGCATATGAAGTCTGGCCGACAGAACAATGGGAATGGCTGCCACCATGGAACCCAGAACCTGCAGAACTTCCCTTGCAGACACTTTCCTGTGGTCGAGTATCACTTGTACTTGTGTTCTCAGTCTTAAGAGCCTGTGATGAGGAAGAGATATCAGGCCGAGCTGAGTGTTGAACATAGCCCCTAAGAATTCCAGTTGTTGTGAGGGCTGAAGGTTTGATTTTTCCCAATTGATAGTAATACCCAGAGACTCCACTACAGACAGAGTGTAGTGAAGGGCCTTGGTCAGTAGATGCTCAGTGGGGGTGGAGAGGAGCCAGTCGTCCAGATAAGGAAACACCTGGAATCCGTGAAGTCTCAAGTGAGCTTTCACCACTGCTAGACATTTTGTGAACACTGTGGGTGCCATCGAGAGACCGAAAGGCAGGGCTTTGAATTGAAAATGATTGGCTCCTAGCTGGAAGCGCAGAAGTCTCCTGGAGCGTTTGTCCATTTTGATGTGGTAATACACATCCCAGAGATCTAGAGAGCACATCCACACACCCTCCCAAAGGAATGGAAGGAGATCCAGGATAGGCCTCCAGTCCCACGTCTTTTTTGATACTAGTAGAAAGACACTAGTAGAAAAATTAGTGGAGAAATGCACACTTTATATAAGTCAAAACTACTTAGCTGGAGAACTCGGTGAAAACGCTGCTATATGGCTGTGCAGCAAATGAGATCTGAGGTATGGGATGAAGGGCATTGTGGGTAGTAACGTGGCTCGAGAGTTTGGTGTACGCTAGCTTGGTATTTGGCCGACTCGGTTCACAAGGGTTCAGAACCGTACCCATCAGTGAGGAATGGAAGAAGATTAACAACTTCAGATAAATTCTTCAAAAATAGAAGAAAATTCTCCAATTTGTTTATTTCTCACAATTCTGTTAATTTCCTGGATGAACTGATGGAAACATTTCTCATTGCTCAATGTGTCAAAAAAGAACTGGAGATGACGTGGATGCCTCTTTCTTACATAAAATATTTTATCGGTGTCTACAATATATTTGGAAATGGGACCCCTTTCTGGGGGAAGTCCAAAACTCTTGTCTGATATTCAGATGTCTGCCTGTCACATAATACAATTCATTATGCGTGATACTCCAGCAGTGATCCTTATGACGACCACCTATAAGTAACATGCAGGCAAACCTAAACCTATAGCTAAACCCTAGGTGAATAAACAATATCCTAATGCTGTCTTGTTAAAAAGTGCAATATATTATCAAAATATTAAAGTAGATAAAAAACAAAGCAATAAGTATTCATATAATTAAAGTAAGTGAATTAGTTTAAACCAAATGATTTTTTGACATATGTAAAGGAAAAGCCGAAAAAACAACAAGCAGCAAAAAATGTGAGAGGAGCCAGTTACAAAGCCTCCTCTGAAAAAAAAAAAACAGAAACAAACTTCTTATAAAAAGAAGGAGCGATATTATCTAAGAAACAGTGATATCATTGGACAATAACCAATCTTCCCTCAACTCTCTACAAACTTCTTATAAAAAGAAGGAGCAATATTATCTAAGAAGCAGTGATATCATTGGACAATAACCAATCTTCCCTCAACTCTCTACAAACTTCTTATAAAAAGAAGGAGCGATATTATCTAAGAAGCAGTGATATGATTGGACAATAACCAAACTTCCCTCAACTCTCTACAAACTTCTTATAAAAAGAAGGAGCGATATTATCTAAGAAACAGTGATATGATTGGACAATAACCAATCTTCCCTCAACTCTCTACAAACTTCTTATAAAAAGAAGGATCGATATTATCTAAGAAACAGTGATATCATTGGACAATAACCAATCTTCCCTCAACTCTCTACAAACTTCTTATAAAAAGAAGGAGCGATATTATCTAAGAAGCAGTGATATGATTGGACAATAACCAATCTTCCCTCAACTCTCTACAGTAAAGAGCAAGTGCGTGAGCACCTACTCTAACAGTAGATGTCTGAGTTTGGGAATCTCTTCTGTGGGATGCTTAATTATGTTTGGGAATTAGCCAAAAGCAAATGTCTTCCCATTCTGGCTGACTTCAGGATTTTACAGTTGCCCCTAATAAGCCTGACTTCACTCTTAGCCCAGGATATTGATTTGATGGCAATAAAAGGAGAACTAGCTTAAGACAATGTTCAGGTTTGTTTATTCAAAATGTTAATTAATGTGCCTTCGATGGAGATACACAATGTCCTGGTGTTCCGTCTTTAAACTCTTTGAGGGATTACACCTGGCATGATAAATGTGTATTTCCAACCTGACTTCACAAAACACCAGATTGTCCCAGAGAGGGTGACAGTCTAATATGACCTGTATTGACAAGTACCGCCTCATTATTTTATTTTATGAATGAGGTAAAAAGCCCCTTTTCAAACCAATGGGTAAAATGAAGAGCAAGATGGGTGTCAAACTGGAGGAACAGACACTGAAGAAATTATCCCCATACTTGACATCTGTTGTTATGGTGATACGCACACACAAATATAATTTCATTTTTGCAGTGATCACTGCTGCATTATGAGTAATTATCCAGGAAAGGTATTTTAGACTTTAGGTGAACCTCAGATTGTCACAGCATATCCTGCAGAACTGTGACAAACCTATTATACTTCTGATGTATTCAATCAGGCTACAGTGCTTGTAAAACTGTATACAGAAGTCCAAGTGACCACATTTGAAATGCATGGTGCTAACATGAAGGTTACTGTAGTGCCTGCTGTCAATGTGTAGGGAGCCCTTTCTGGGTCTCAAAGCCATTCTTCTACTCCCCTAACAAAATGCAGTGCAGATTGATAGCAACTTAGAGAATGCTTTCTTTGACAATGGACTATGTTTTTTGCCTGTCATGAAAGATGCAGTTTGTCTGTTTAATATCCTTAACTATTTTTTTATCTCTTTCTACCCATTACAGCAGACTGTCAAGCCTCCCTCAACTGGGCTCAAACACATTCATTCCTCCATGAAGGGATGTGCCTAAAACCACAGAGGCGACTGCTATCCAGAAGGGCTATCATTCATACAGGGGTCTGTCTGACACTGAAGGTTGGCATAATGATTAGACATAAGGTGAAAGGTTCAATTCTTACATGGGATAATTGGCTAAGCTTAAAATGTCCCAGAAGGGCAGATAACCTGGTACTAACCAGCATCCTGGCTATGAGGAGATTTTTTTTAATACACACTCTCCCTCCACTGGTGGTAATGTCAGTATTTCCTCATAGCAAGGGCCTCCTTGCCCCACCATATGTGTATGCTTGCTTCTCCACACATGTAGACAAAGGCTATTACATCATCAGTGGCTTGAACTGTCAGGTCTACATCTTCTATGTAACAATAATCCACATCATGACAGCCCCTACTCTCCACACAAGGATATGACATACACAAACTATTGGCACACCCATCTTCCTTAACTGTACCATCAGGATCCCAAGCTGCTACTCAAACTTGGTTTGCGTGAGCTGTAGGCAGGGCTGTATCTTTGTATGCCACCAGTACAGGTTTGATATCTATAGTATGTTATACTACATGGGTCAGCTCCATCACATGGGTTTAGTTTTAAACTAGCCATTGTACTTACACCAGATTGGTGCATATGCCTCACTGTATGTATCTAACAGTAAGATTCAGAGAACTAGGCAGTAGTCTCAATTATGAGGTTTGTTGGGGAGCTGTAGCATTTATGATTAGCAGTAAGATTAGCAAATAATGAACTGGTTTTGAAACAATCCCAAATATGGAGGCGGTAATAGTGGTCTCAAAGAAGTTTTTGCTGAGAAGATCACAGTAAGATTGTCAAGTTTGACTAATAAGGGGATAAGTAGTAGAACTGGTAGACATGTTTATGAAGAGAAGATCAAGGTTAACACCTCTGGTAGGTATGCAAAACAGCTTGGTGAAGTGTATTGGCATTTCAGGTTTACAGAAAATTACGGGCATGTTTGAAGCATATAGGATTTGCTTGCCATTTTTTGTGAGTAGATAGTTGAAGTCACACACACAAAAGATGTATTTTTAGTTTGATTGCTAACTTTTCTGACTGGTTAAGGTATTCTGGCTATTTTGAAGGGGTCATGGATGAGGATCTATAATTGGCTGTAATGTGATAATTAATTTTATAAAATTTACGGAAAACTTTACGCAGTCCCAGATTTATACAGTGTGAAATCTGGTGAGAGACAATGTGGTTACAGCTAAATACAGACATTTTGGAAAGCAGGAGTGCTATTACTACAAAGGAACCAGGTTTCAGTAGTTACACAAATGATAATGTCTTCAAGGTTAAAGAAGGTCTCATGCTTTGTTGTTTAGGCTTTTGGCATTCATCAGTACTCCCTTGATATTATCAGGATTGGAGTTTGCTAAACTGGGATGTCCATCATGTGAACTCTGCACAAAAAGGTACTATGTGGTAAGCAAAAGTTTTAGACAGTACGTATTATTTACCAAGAGGAGAAAGATTCAGGTAATTACTGGCAAAGTGGGTGTATCTATTCACCATTGTATTCCATGCAGTCTTACACTGGAACTATGTCAAGTGACATCAATTTACTGTCCAATTACTGAAAACAACTATTTTATCCTTGAACTTAAACATTATTCTAGATAACTGCAGAATGATGCTCAATTCCAGGCCCCCTTTGTGGATATAAGTGAGATCAATGTTGTCTCTCTATCTCCCACACCATGAAATGACTAAAATTATTCACATCACATGGGCAACTACAAGTCTATAACTGTGCTGGTGTTTTGTATGGATCTAAGTGTCCTAGTGACATCTCTAAGCCTTACACTAGAAAAGCCACTGTCACCCTATCCTCATCCAAGTTGCTTGGTGCTGTAGTTTTATGTCTTACAATGAAGTCATCAATCTCTGAGATATTTCTCAGATGGGCTGCAAGCTTACGGGAACCTAAGGGTATAGGCTTGCAGTACAGGTGAATCCCAGTAATAGTTGGTGTGGGTGCACATGTGAGTGTTACTATTTGTAGTATGTGACTGAGATAAGCTAATACAATGTCTATGAAGCCTAGGAGGCTTATGCAAGGATTTCTCTACCACCTCAGCATTGGATGGAGTAATGTTTTTGTTGCTATTGTGATGCTGTTTACTGACAGTAGGCTGGATGAAGAAACATCTCTCACCAGTGGAACTAGTATGTGCAACCAGGTACATCTTTCGCCAGTGGAACCAGTGTGTGTAACCAGGTACATCTGAAAAACTCCAAACCAATATGATACATACAGCACGTAGGATGCCTTCAGGAAGAACAGCAATGGCAACGTAATAGCAGCAACTTTTAATAGACTAAACGGTAAAATAAAACAGTATAAAATCCACATTCAAACTCATTCCTCCATTTTACAAGTAACTATCCCTATACACAAAAAAAGCTGTTGTTAAGGGACAATTTGTGAGGGCAGCCTTTATGTGTACTGATTGGCACACTTTTCAAGAAGAATGTAACAAATTATCAAAAATGTTTTTGGTAAGAGTTTATCTACACAACATGGTTAGAGAGCTTTGTGGTGAGGTCACACAAAAGTGCTTAGTAGGTCACTTTAATCCCATATTGGGAAAAAATTTCAAATGGAAACAACTTGGGGATGCTGGAACATAGAGGACAGTCAAATACAATTAATACACAATACAGAGCTGACACAGGTCCTTCTTTAGGATACAATCTTGAATGTAGATTCTCGCATTGCTTTATTTCTGTATTTTGTAGAGAAAGTAATCAAGTAAGAGATATAATGTGCAAAAATTGGGCAAGAAGAGACTGTGAGACTATTAAATTGTTATGGAATAACCCAGTGTTTGCCTATAAAAAAGGATTAAACCTTAAAAATATTTTTGAAAGAAGAATTGAACCAAAAAGAAGTGGGAGTGTGGGTAATGTGGCAAGCATATTATTGACAGGAGCAAAGTCTCAGTGGATAACTATCACATAAAGATTTATGGTAAACTTAATTGAAATTCATCCAAAGTTGTTTACTGTGCCTTATGTTTGGTTTGCCCTTGTTTCTATGTAGGCAAATAAAAATTGAAGTCTAGGATGGCAGAACACTTCAGTGATATTATATTAAAAAAAGACAAATATGCTTTGGCTAGTCATATAATACAAAATCAAGGCCATAGCTTTAAATTTATCATTTTAGGTACGCTCGATTTATCAGATCAAGGGGGGCGTGGCCAATCTTTTTAGAAAAAATGGAGCTTATGTGGCAACTAAGATTAAACGGCCAATTCTGGCCAGGTTTAAATGGTGCAGAATCCATAAAATGCTTACTGAAACTAAAGGAATTACATAGATAATCATTTTACAAAAGTTATATTTGAGTTGTATTATGTCAGGTTTCCATTAGGGATACGTTTTACACATCACAGGAATGAAGCTTTTCTTAGAGATGTGTCACTTTTGCTATTTGTGATTGGAGCCATTAGAAGGGGAGTGTTGTGTTTTATAAATTTTGATCCAAAACAACAAATAAGCCACACAAATAGCAAGAAAAGTGAGCACAAGCAGAGCTGGAGATCACAATGCTGTAAAAAATCCATTCTTTTTCTGCAAGTCACTGTAGTACAATGAAAACTTTTATTAAGCAAGATGCACACAATCAGATATGTGCGTTCATCTCTGCTGATTCAGAGACTTCTTCTGACAAAGCAATAAGGATGAAACAACTCTTTAAATACTAAATTACAGCTTATGCAACTAAACCAATGCCCCTAATTAATGTTAAAACATGCCCACCAGCACACTCAGTTCATAGTAAAGCATAAAACCTTCACCAATCTGTGAATTACTAAAAACTATGTAAAAACCTATTTATAATAATAAAAACAGTATATATATATATATATATATATATATATATATATAAAATATACTAAATACAATATGATAAATGTGGAAATAGTCTTAGCATAATCTCATGTACAGCACACAATAAATAAAATTCATCTTTTTAATGCCTTAAGTTTTAGAAAACAGGACAATGAGAATGCATTATTTAAGCCTGTGTGGCATTCATTCTCAGTTCATAGTAAAGCATAAAACCTTCACAAATCTGTGAATTACTAAAAACTCCTATATATAATAATAAAACTAGTATCAAAAATGTATATACATATATATATATATATATATATATATATATATTATACATATATATATATATATATATATATATATACATATATATATATATATATATATACATATATATATATATATATATATATACATATATAAATAATATGATAAATGTGGAAACAGTATTAGCATAATCTCATGTAAAGCACACAATAAATAAAATTCATCTTTCTAATCCCTTAAATTTTAGAAAACAGGACAATGAGAATGCATCATTTAAGCCTGGCCACTGTGTGGCATTAGTTCTCAGTTGCCATAAAGCCTCATGTTTTTTCCAGAATTAATGCTCATGGACCACCTCTGATGTCTGGGGTAAGTGTCTCAATGATAATAAATTTAAAACCATGGTCAACATGTTCCATACAATGTTTTACCAATGCATTCTTTACATTTTTGTTTTTTATATCCCTGAGATGTTCATAAATGTGGTTCCTAAATTTCCTTTCTGTCTTGCCTATATAAAAATAAGGACACTTTAAGCAGAATGCACAGTATACCACTCTCTCAGCGTTACATGAACATTTCTGATTCAAACTCACTTTTATATTGTTAATATTAAAATTACATCCTTCTTGTATACATGGACAATAATTGCAACTACCACACTTACTCAACTTTTCACTTTCATGTCCCTTTGTTCTAGTCTCTAAAATAGACTTTAGGCATTTGTCCTTTCTATACACTGTACAAGGTTTTTCACCAACCAGTTCCCTTATGCCCTTGTTGTTTACAATATCCAACCAATTCTTGTCCAGTATATCAGCTATGTTCCTTCTCGAGCTGTTGAATGTAGCAACAAATGAAGTATTAAAATTACTTGGTTCCTTACGTTCCACACTTTGCAAATTCAGTGTATTAGACCATTGTGTACTTTCTCTGCCACGGTAGTACGGCAGTAGCATTGTTACCTCACAGCAAGAGGTTCTCCCATTTGATTCTCGGCTTAGCTTGGGAGTGCCTTCTGTGTGGAGTCTACATGTCCTACCCAAAGTTGGGTAGCATTCGAAAGACATGCGTGCGTAAATGGGTGTGCCTTCGTTGAAGGTTGGGCATCAAGCTGGCACCTCGGAGTTTTGTAAAAAAAAAATCTACTGCCAATCATTAGCAGACCGGGCTTCCGCTGTGGTGACCCCTTACCGGGAAAAAGCTGAAAGACAAACAAACAGACCATTGTGTACTTTCTATATAATTATCCAAGATGTTATCCACACTATAGTTCCCTGCCTTTTGATTCAAAATAGGTGAAAAATACCTCTTTCATGCTTGTTGATTACTTCCAGCATAACTTCATTTACAAGACTGAATGGATAGCCCCTACAAATAAACATGTCTTTCAGCTTGTCACATTCATCTAAAAACTGTTAAAGAAGGTGACCATATGTGCAGCCCTTACAAACTGCCCTTTAACCACAGCTCATTTTTGTTTGTAAGGGTGGGAACTATCATAGTGCAACTAACTATTTGAGAACGTAGATTTCCTACCAATTTCTGATTTGAATATTTTCTGTTCCCTGTCTTTCATCAGTCTAATATCCAAATATGAAATTTCATCAAAGCCAATGGAGTGGGTAAATCTCAAGAAACTTGTCGAGTTGTTCACATAATCTAAAAACTCAGGAATTATTTCAGAAAGACCTGTCCAAAAAATAAAAATATTGTCTAAAAACTGCATGTAGCATTTGCAAAATGAAAAGTAAGGTGAATTTATTAAATTTCCCATTGGAGCATTGCCACATTTGCATATAGACCCCCACATGCTGAATCCATCGACACACCTTCCAACTGTAGGTAAAATTCTTTGTTGAATAAAGTTATTATATAGTACAGTCTCTATCAGTTGTTCATAAACATTAACTTTATTCTGAGCTATTTTCTTCTTCACAAAATAGTCAGAACCACTCAACCCCTAGTTTGTGTGGTATAACTGTGTATAGGTCTCTTACATCGATGGTCAAAAACACCCCTATATCAGAGTATTCAAGGCTGTTTATTCTTTCCAAAATGTTCAACGAGTCTTTACATAAATGGATTTCTCCTTGTAATACATTATTTAATTGAAGGTCTAAGAACTTAGCAATGGGCTGTGTTATGGATCCCCTACTATCCACAATAGGCCTCATTGGCGGATTACATAACTCTTTGTGGATTTTGGGCAACCCAAATATAGTGGGTGTTTTGGGGTGGGGACATTCATGTAATTAAGCTCATCAATGGTAATACTCCCTTCTATAAATAAATCATTGAGCTCATTTCTAATGTTTCTATAAGCTCCATTTAGCTCATTTAATGAGACTTTTTTCTAGGCTTTACTTTGTAGTATTTTTATCATCATGTCATTGTACATTTCAACATCCATAATCATCACCCCACCACCTTTATCTGGTTTCATGATTCTCACATCATCCTTACTTTTTAATTCCTGCAAACATTCAAATTCCTCTTTAGACATATTGTATGTCATATTTCAGTGCTTCCTGTGTCCAACTCACACATATTTTCAAATAATTGTAAAGATGGGTGGAGTGGTGGGTTATATGTGCTAGAGTTGTATAGTGGGTTCCTGGTATATTCTACATTGTAGAACATCATGCTCAAGTTTAATTTCCTTACATATTGTTTTCAATCTACCATAGTATTACTCACATCCATAGACTTAGTTGGGACAAAGGACATCCCCCTAGCCAGCAGGTCACATATAGTTTGATCAATGTGTATGGAGGAAAAATTAAATACTTTGAAGTCCCCCTTTGAATTCAAGTGAATAGAAGGTTTTCCTTCTTGATTTAACATGTTAACCATCTCCAGCCCCGAGTACTGTATCTCAGTCTGCCTCCCATGTTCCCTCTGAAGCTGGAGTTGTCCCCCCTCCCCCAATATGTTTGATGGTTCATTTCCTGAGCATTCTCCCGATTGTTTCTCTCCCTGATACGTTCTGAATGTCTTAGGGGTGGAAAATCCTCCTGTTCTAAAAAAAAAATCCATATCATTTGTTTGTGCCCTTACATGACTGTTATTATTATTAATAGTATTACTGTTATTCCCCCAAGCCTGAAACTTCGGTGGGTCAGGATACGCAGTGTTGGACTCATACTGTATCCTAACTCTGTCAAGCTTTTTAATTTTCCTATTTACAATACTATTTATTTGCCCTTCAATACTTTTAAAAACACTATTATATTCAAACACATTAGTTGCATGCATAACATCACTAGTGATATCTTTATCTAATTCACATGCCTCTTTAGTCAAAGTCTCACTGTCTTTTTGGTTGAATTTAATAACCATCTCCTTATATTCATAGCCATGATGATCAAACGTGGCCAAAAGTTCTTTGTGGAACAATGAATTAGTAATAAGTCCAGTTAGAAAACGCCACATCCTCAAACCTTTAGGCACTACTTTATTTTTCAAACTTTCTTTAAAATAAGCATTATCAAGTTGAAGCTTCTTTATTTTAAGAAGCAAATAGTCAATTTTTTGTAGTTTATCAATATATTTGTCAGTACTTACAGTCATATTAGTGTCTGTTCCCCCAAAGGAAAAGTTTGAGTCAAGCCATTCATTTAAAATGAGTTTGCCATTCACTGCAGTGTTCCTATTTATACTTTGGCTTGCTGATGTCCGTTCATTCACATTTTCTGAATTAAATCCACCTTGGCAATGTGGTTGACCCCCCCCCCCCCAAAGACATTCTACGTTGAAAAATCCTAGTTAAAAGATGATAAACCTGTTTGCTGCTCCTGCAGCAAAAGCTGAGCTGCCCAGCATTCTGGTCACTTTCTGTTCAGATAAGGAAGTGTTTTGATGAGAAAGACCGGCTTGGTTCCTCTCTAGCTGTTCAAGCCTTTGAGTTAACTTCTCTAACGCACTATTCAGTGCAGCAAACAAACTATTCACTTTTTGAGTGAATAATACAAGTGAATTACCCTCTTCAGTGCCCACAGACATAATACTGATCCAAAACAACGAATAAGTCACAAAAATGGCAAGAAAAGTAAGCACGAGCAGAGCTGGGTATCACAATGATGTAAACAAATCCATTCTTTTTCCACAAGCCAAAACTTTTATTAAGCAAGATACACACAATCAGATAAGCGCATTCATCTCTGCTGATTCAGAGACTACTTCAGACAAAGAAATAAGGGTGAAACAACTCTTTAAATACTAAATTACAGCTTATGCAACTAAACAAATGCCCCTAATTAATGTTAAAACATGCCCACCAGCACACTCAGTTCATAGTAAAGCATAAAACCTTCACCATCTGGTTGGGGATGGGGGTGGGATGTGGATATCCATGGTGATTAACTTGTGGTCAGATCTGACCAGGGAGGAGTTGATTACTGGTGTAGAACAACGGTTGCCCATGTTAGTGATGACCGGGTCAAGGATGTTTCTACCTCTGGTGGGGGTAATAATGAGTTGGTCCAGGGCATTGGAATTAATGAATTCCAGAAAATGTTGAGCAAGTGTGTTGGTACATGAGTAATTTTCCCAATAACCTACTTGAATTAACAGAGTATAAATCTAAAATAATTGCAAAATAGTGATGGTTGAGGATTAAGAATATATAACCTTATTAACAACAGTAACAAGGATCAATTTTTGTGTTAGGATTCTGGGTCAAACATGTAGGATGTTCAATATTCTGAGTCTATACAGTATACTGGAAGGGTAAATAACTTCAGTTAGTTTAAGGATAGTGTCTCTACAAAAGATACTTTTGTGCAAATTATCAAGAGCCAATGACCAAGGAATGGGAACAAACTATGTAATCAAATTTGACAGCCACTGGGTTTAAGTAAAGGGTGGACACTAAACAGTTACTGGGTTCTTAGTTGGGTTTTCCACAATCAGGAAACAACTATATGTCAGTCAAAGCTTGACAGAAAAATAAGCTTCCAATTTAAAAATATGAGGTGCAATAATGCAACTTCTAAAACCTTGAAAAGTAAACTGTAAATTAAATAGTATAATGGTGAATTCCAAATATTGCTGTTACACTTCTAAGGTGTTTGCAGGGGAAGTTCACACCTGAGCCCCCAATATGGGGGCTGTACTACTTATATATTGCCTGGGAATAGGAAATTCATTCCTGGTTTGGCAGCTACATCTCTAACGGACAAAGGCAGAATGTAAATGGTTAATCTACCGGACCCCTGCTTGACAATGTTTCATCTCCCAAGCTTCTCCTTACACTTACCAAAGGTAGTAGAACTTGTCAGAGATTTGGGATGCATAGCTTGGCTTAAAGAAGTCCAGGTGGTCATTATCTTAGTACACACCTATGAAGCTGTGATCAGTGTACCCTGCAGTAGCTACAACTCTGGAGTTAGCATATATATTACCCTATTAGGTAATGGGCAAAATGATGAAAAATATCCTTTTGGAGTATGAATGAATGTTATCCAAAAGGGTATTAACATACAGGTATCACTCAGTAAAACAAACACGTCCACCTCCTCACAGAGCCATATAAAGTCACTGTGAAGCATGGACTGAAAAAACAGGCTTCCATGTTGTTTACATTTGTTAAACATAGCTGTTTAGCAAGCATAAAAATAAGTAAACCTGAAAAATGCAAGCAGCAAAACTAACTGCAGCATCAGCGGCTATAAGGACTTGCCATTTTAATATCTACTTGAAAGTACAGCTTAAAAAGCTACATTTAGTGAGAATGGAAAACAAAAAAAATTAATGCAATTGTGTGTGTGTGTGTGTGTGTGTGTGTGTGTGTGTGTGTGTGTGTGTGTGTGTGTGTGTGTGTGTGTGTATGTGTTCATGTTTGTGCATGTGTCTGTACGTGACAGAAAAAGTGAGTGAGAGAAAATTTGAGCAAGAGAGAGACTGTATGATTCTCAACTTCTTTGCTCAAAAATTCTGCAGAAAACCATCAATAATGGGGGTACAACTTAAAATCAGGGACAATTTTAAATTGAATTCTAATTAACTCAAAAAGTGAACAGAGCAAGAAAATATCCAATGATATGTATTTTCTCAACAATAAAAAGAATTAAACTATAATGTGTGACTTCACTGACTGACTGCTATCCTCGGTGATTTACTAGCGACAGAGCACAAATATGAGGCAAATATCAGGACATTTTGCAAAATCTGGGAGGAATGGGGGATTGTAATGCTCTGCACTGAATGATTTTTTCAGTAATTTAATCACAAGTCATATGTCTGTAATTACTGACACATTTATGTGTATCTAAATACTTGTATAACTTTTATTTTGTATGTAAAACATTTCATCCGACAACATTTACAAATGTTACAGCAACTATGACACATTTGGCACAGGGAACTGTTTTACATCAAAAATGTAACAAAACTGTATACGTAAGAAATAAATTTAAAAGAGTTTAACAGATAACCCATTATCCAAATAGGATAATGCCCTCCTGGATGGAAATTATAGAGAGGCATCAGATCTCCCAGGGGTGGTGAGGCCTCTGCCTGCAGATGTGAGACTCTTAATATCCTGGGTGGTTTATTTATTACCTGTAATGCACTATCGGACATTATTACTTGCTTAAGATTTATTTTTTCCCTGCATCCTGGGATCACAGTTTCTGTTCTTGAACATTCAGTTCAATGAGTGTCCAGATGAATTGGTAAGGAAAGATTAACTTAATCCAAAACCTTGACAATGGTATCTTAAGATCAGTGGCAGATTAAGAGTACTTTGTGCCCTGGGTTGTTTTCAAGCCATGGTCCCTTTAACCCCCCCGGCATACAATTGTTTTTAGAAACGGACCACTGCCATTGTTCATTAGGATGCATATTCCTGATTTAAGACCAAACTGCCACATTATAATCCACCGACACCCATACCAATCAATTATAGCCACATGACAGAGTCTGATTAAGATAAAGAAAGGCCACAGTAAAGTATTTGAACCTGCTTTACAGAAATGTATACTAGTCCTCCATAGCCAAACTGATGACTGCTTAACTTGGTTATAATAGCAAGAGAAGCAGTTCTCATCCAGAGAAGCCCTATACTTAGAATCATAGCCCTGTTTTTGACAGTGTATACCTCAGATGTCTGATTGTGGTAAAAATAATAATTATAGACCCAATAATGTTTCTCAGTTTTGGTCACAAATGCAAATAGTAGCCCAGGTATTCCAACTTATCTGACATAAATGCAAACTAGTCCTACAAAACAAGACAATTTAAACCGATCTAATAAAAAGAAGGTAAGTTACTTTCACCAACAGACACCCTCACACCTATCCAGCAAGTACACATCATCTGACTGTGGTAAAAAATACATCTTAGAGATAGAATCAGGACAAAGACAAAAATAATAAGGAACAAAGGTCCAGAATCAGGGACAGATTTTCAATATTACTGGGGACCCAAGTTGATAGCAATCTCTCCTTTGAAAACCACATTGCCAAAGTGGTTAGAAAGACCTTCTACATAGCCCACCTCATCACGAAGGGTTTCACATCTAGATCAAGAGAGGTAATCGTGCCCCTTTATTCATCCCTCATCAGGCCCATCATAGAATACAATGCCCCTTTTGGGATGTACCTTACCCGACACCTGCAGCAATTAGAAAGACCCCAAAAGTATCTCACCAAGAGGATCAAGGGTCTCAAACAGATGCCATATGCTGCTCAGTTAAAAAAAATCCAGCTGTACTCAGTTGCATACCGCCTACTTCGAGGCGATCTATGCCTGACATACAAAGCTATGTCAAATCCAGAATTAATGGACATGCTCCACCTCAGTAAATCTAAATCCCTTAGAGCCACACGCTCGAGGGACTTGAACCTCAGCACAGAAATAAATAGAACTTGCTGGAGGGACAGGTTCATAACCCAGAGGCTCCCTTCGCTCTGGAATAGAATTCCAGTTCATGTGAGGCAGAGCACCTCACTGAATCTCTTCAAGAAGAATCTCGATAAGTGGATGGGGGATCGTAGGGTTGTCCCAGGGATTACTCCCGTGTCACTATTAGACAGAGGCACAGTAAACTAAACCTTAAAAAGGGCACAGTATACTCAAATCAAGGGGTGGTGTAAGCCATACAGAATCGGGCTAGGCTTATAATTGCCCCAGGGCAGATAGCCTAGTATGAACCTATGAACCTATATACTTAAAGTTGCAAGAATAAAAGTTTTTTTTGCATTAGTATGCACTCAATGAAGGATAAGAAGTCCGAAACTGAAATGTTTATCATTTAATAAATGCAGCCCTTGATGATTTGCTAGAAAACCACAACTGTATGAGGAACAGATCAAAATTAGGCAAAGTCAAGTTGCTCCATGGCATAGATGGATAAAGCCTTGACTATGGCCCAGTCAAATGGGTTTTAATTAACAGCTTGGGTGACTGATGGAGTGGCAGGGAGGTGTGGGCACACCCATCTAGGGTGGAAGGGCATTCACTGATGGCATTCCCCTAGGAGAGGTGTGGTTGAAAGAAGTGAGTTGCCCTCAAACATAGTCACTGAGTGTGGGAGGTAGAGCAGGGAATTGCTAGGGCATATAAATAAAATTCCCAGGATGGAGGTAGAAATGGTCATTCTCCTAGGATGTCCTTAAGGTCCGTGACTGGTCCTAGCAGTATCTGAGTAAGTCTGAAGGGTAACAGATAAAGCTAGCAAGCTCAGCATGAATGTGGGGCAATTCAAACCTGGGCCAGTTACATGATGCCGCAAGAAAGATCAGAAAAAATGAGGCAAAGTCAGGGACATTCCTCAAAATCAGGGAGAGTTTCACATGGTTTCTCATAAGCAGTACCCATAGCTTATTCCATACAAAAGCCCAGTAGACAAAATCATGAACAGCTTCAATTTGGTTTCATACAATGTGCTCAGAGAGTAAATATTTTGTAAAGACAAACTATAAGCTAGGCAAACAACAAGGAGGTAAGTTGCAGCACAAAAATATTGGGGAAAGACAACAACATTCTGTAAAATCAGGGACAGTTTTAAATTTGTTTCACAAAATGTTTGGCCAGAGTATAACTATTCCAGTTTATTTCACACAAATGCACTTAGCTCTTAATGCTAGACTTTAAAGAGAATAATTATAGAGGACAGGTTACTATTATCCATATCCCAGCTAGCCTCTCAAACTGATTGCCTTATTAAAGAATACATTTTACAATTAATTTCACACAAGTACACACAAGCCCTTAATGCCAGAATTTCACACAAGTACACACAAGCCCTTAATGCCAGACTTTAAACTGAGCAAACAAAGGGTATAAGCTTTCGTCGACAGCTCAACCAGCCCATGTTGCATATCATCACATTAAAAGAGAGTGAATAAATATTCCAATTTCATATAAATGAACACTAGCCCCCAATGGCACACTTTGAACTGAGCAAATAGAGGCAAATTGCTTTCATCCACAGAACAGCTAGCTACCTTCCTCAAAACAGATTTTATTTCAGTTTTACACAAATGCACTGTAGCCCAGCCCTTTATGTCAGACTTTTAACTGAGCAAATAATTGCAAGTTATACTCATCCACAGCAAAACAAGATGTCCCACCAAAAAGAGAATAAATATTCTAATATATTTCATAGAAATGAACACTAGCTCCTAATGCCAGGCTTTAAAATGAGAAAAGGAAGATATCAAATTATATTCATCCATAGCACAAGTAGCCAACCCCTCCAGAATCAATATTCCAGCTTGTTTCACACAGATGTTCAGCAGTCCACCCCTTAATGCCAGGGTGTAAACTGAACAAGTGAAGCAGTCAAGTTACTTTCATCCACAACATGGCTTGCCATCCCAAAACCAAACAATATCAATGTCTGAAGTTACGAAATCATACCCATCACTTTTATAACCTTCCTATATCTCCTAGTTCTTCTAACTATCACATTCCATCGAAAATCAATCGCCATAATACTCAAAACAATTCACTTCACCCCAATAATATTCATAAAACAAATATCATTGTGTACATTATTATTAACTTCAACCATCCATTAAGTACTTACCTCGGTAAAAAAATACATAAAAAGGGAATACCTACTTCCAGAAACAAAAAAGGAAAACTTGGGTTGCAAAACACCACATGCCTCTCTTATTTAACCTGCTGCTAGATGTAGAAAGAAATCTTGGGCCTATCCTGTGGTGTTTGTGTGTGTGTGTGTGTGTGTGTGTGTGTGTGTGTGTGTGTGTGTGTGTGTGTGTGTACATCTGTATTTTATATATATATATATATATATATATATATATATATATATATATATATATATATCTCCCGAAATTCTGAAATATTGAGATTTCAAAATCCCGAGAATATAAAGCCGAAAGTTCAAAACTCCGAAATCCCAGAAGCTCGAATTTCAAAATCCTGAAGTACAGAGATGTTGAAGTAGTGCTTCTGATGGTGCTCTGCATGAATGGATAGCTGGAAGTTCAGGTTAGTATTTATGTTTAAGGGTTGTGGTTAGGGGCTTTAGTGTGTGTCAGTGTGTTTTGTTACTGTGATGTGTGTGTGCGAGGGGAATGTAGTTTGCATGGTGGTGTTTTTGTGTGTTTGTCTGTGTAGTGTGAGCTTGGAGTTAGTATATTTAAGTAGGGGGTGTGGGGGGTGCAAGAAGGCTTGCCCCCCTGCTTGTAAGTAGTGTAGGTTTGTGTGTTTGTGTGTGGAGGGAAGGTGTGTGTGTATGTGTGTGTGTGGTGTACGGTTAGTGTAGGAGTTGCGATTTTGAAATTTGCGCTTCTGGGGTTTCGGGATCTTCAGGTTTTGGCTTTATGATCTCGAGATTCTGAAATTCGATATTTCAGGATTTTGGGATTATAAAGTGAACCCATATATATATATATATATATATATATATATATATATATATATATATATAAAATCATCTACAGCCTAAACACTAGTCACAAAATGAATTATTTGTTGCACAGATATTAATATTTAATCTACAAAGCCGGTCAGAATTCTATACGCCAGATTTACTTTGTGCTACTGAAATAGGGCTTAAACCACATATTATAGATAATGAAGTCTTACAGAATGGATAATTATCAGAAAAGACAGAATTGCAAAAAGGGATGGTGGGCTTTTAATGCTACGTAATAGCTATGTACAACTTAACATAAATTTAACTCCCATTCCATTATTTCCAAATGCAAAAGTACTACTAACAACTTTTACTTAAGCAAGGTTAAGCTTATTATTCTTGTCAGTATATACATAATCCCTAATACAATTATAAAAAATACACTTCTATAGGATATACTTTCCCTGGATCAGAACAAGCCTACAGTAAAACACCATCATACTTGGTGATAAGAATATTCCTTGAATCCCCAACATACAGTCGTATCAACTATCCCAAAAATCATCTTCCATTCAGCAGTTTGGCTTCACACAACGAATACAGCTCCCCATTAGAATATACCATAACAGTGGTACTCAGTACGTTCTGGACTGGATCCTGACAAATAACTCAAAGCACTGGCTTGTTACCTGCTTCAGTTGATGTTTGCCAACCCACCTTCCTCAGGTGGAGATAGATGACTGACTTATGCCCAGGCTCACTTAACAAATCTTCCCAATCTCATACATTTAATACTTATTGGAATTAATATAATTAAGAGCCCATTTTAGATGCCTTCCTCTAGATACTGATGTTGACTTTTTCAGCACAAATTCCCTAAACATTTTAAATGCATTTATTCCTCCTCAAAAGAACTTAAAAGGAAGACTGTTCCCTGGCTAACATCTGCCACTAAGCATTGGATGGTGTGCACAGATAGGGTATAAAAGGAATGGAAAGCCAAGCCTACACAAACTGACCACCAGAATTACACAACACTAAGCAATAAAGTTAAGAATATGTTACAAAGAAGTGAGACTACCTGTTTTATCATTTTAAAAAACATCTCTGCAAAAAAGCCAAAAAAGATATTGGTAAAGTTTCAATTCTTTTTTCAAGCCAGACAGACAAAGTCAACCCAACATAGATCATGACAAAACCAACAATGGCATCATATGCTCTACAAATTAGGTGAAGAAGGATGCTGTATGTGAAAACACGGAGTAATTACGTGATTATCCAAAAAGATTTCATGGTACAGGTCTAGCAATGGCAAGATGAAACATGTTGCAATAGCCATTATGTTTTACTTTTCAATCAGTTATCAGAAACGTACAGAATGTGTGCAACACTTTTTGGGCACAAGAAATGTATGAAAACAGCAACAACAACACAAAACAGTTACATTTTGTGTACTTACAAAGGCAGTAAATCAGCACTGAAATGCACTGAATTCCTTTGGAACAGAATGTCATGCTTGCGTGATATTTGAATTTCTGAAGCTCATCAGAACTCCGATTTTTTTCTTGTCAATTGCCTTTGAGAAACTGACCTATGGCCACTTATATACAGCTAGTAAACCTAGAGTTTCAGTGGACTTTTGTTTCACAGACTGCTACTATACTTGGTTTCGATTTGACTTCTGCACAAAAAGGCTTGTTAAAATGAATGTTCAGATATCTATGTGTATTAAGTTCTCTATGTCAGACGTAAGCACATTCCTATAAGCTTCACTAGAAAAATACCTTTCACTTGTAAAATCTCACGGCCATACAGACATGCTTTATTTTCGCTACAGTGGTTGTTCAAACTTCAACAATGATCTGAATAGAAATTTCAGAAGATGTGGTAGGTATCCTGGGTACATTCTGTACGATTACCATGCTTTTGCAGGGACAGTAAACACCTTAACCAGTATGCCAACCCCCAACTTCCCTACAATACAGATACCTGTACAGTTCCACATTATTGAATAGTTTTACTTACATGCCAGGGGATCACTCGCTCTCACTCTTCACTCTTTGTCTCACAGAAACACATACACACACACACACACACACACACACACACACACACACACAGTCTCTTCTGCTTTCATACACACATTCACTCACACACACAGATATACACACACATGCACACTTTATTTTCTGTCGTATTTATTTTTTTACACACTCTAAACAGCTGCTTAGCAAGTGTAAAATAATAATGTGATCACTCACTCTCATACATACCTACACACTCTCACATGGGTCCTAGTGTTACCCCCTCTCCCAAACACATTGTCCTTGGCATCCAATCCATTCCCTTGCTTAGCAAAAGTTGCTAGATGGACAGGTTTAGCATTAACATGAATTTTCAAAATGATATGAAGACTGAAACTCAAATGTCTCTAGGTACAACCAGTATAACCACAATGTTATGAAAAACAGACAAAGTTAATGGAGGAAAAACCTGGACATTCAGCAAAAATCTGTACAGTTGAGAGGTATGCTTGTGCCCCAGGGTGGTGACTGCCCCATGTAAGCTGTGAGGTGGGAGGTGAGCAATAAAGAAGGTAAAACAGTGAGGTCCCACACTGGAGATCAGGTATACTTCAACTAATGCAGGTCACTATGGTAAAATCTGCCATTCAAGGTACAGCAAGATACCCAAAAACAGGATCAACCTAAGACAAGGATACCACACCCACACACACACACGCAGAGCAACACATACAGAATCAGAAAGTATGGTAAAGTAACTGAACTGCAGGTTACAGTAGTCCCTAAAAAAATAAAAAAATTATACATATGATTATCTAAATTTTCCTTTGGCTAAAGCTGAATCCTCGGGCTGCAAGACTTTTCAGTAGGTTTTTATTCTAGAGATCTGACTCACACTGAATGGTTTGTTGTGAAGAGGGATCCTGTAGCAGTCTCTCTGTAATATATGTCTTCTTTAAAGAGAAAGGGAATAATACTGCTACAGGAACTCCTATTTATTTACCCCCAAACAAAGAATTGTGAGGTGTGGGGGCGGAGATGTTACAAAAGAGGTGGCCATAACTGCATGAGTCTGACTGGCTGCCACTGCTTCTACAGTCAGTCAAACAATGCAAGCTGAAGTTTGTGATTTATTTCTAACAATGGTAAGTACATTCAAGTTTTAGAATATCTTTTATACTTTTTTTGGGGGGGGGGGTTTAATGCAGCAAAAGAAAGAAAGACAGTGTGCCTTCATCACTGACATGTCTGGCAAGTAAACTGCATGCAAAGAAAATCAGCCAGTTGTGAGAGATCACAACCACAGAAAGTAGATTTTCTTTACAAAAATCCCATGTAAACTTTAGTTAACTCCACTGCGAAAATAAAGTTGAGAAAGTACTTAAAGTTCAGGTACCTTTTCAATCTAGTTTTCAACAGAGTTAAGCTGTGCTTGTAAGCAGAGTCGCGCTGCTAGACAATACCCCGACGTAATGTGTAAGGATAGCTACCACCTCAGGGAGCACTCGGATGTAACCTTAGATGCCCTCTGTGATGGTACTCAGGGTTAATGAGTTAAGTAAAAGTCTCAGAAGCAGAAGTGGACAAACTACAAACCCAAATGGCTTCCTTAAACAAAAAGATAGGCGTATGGGTGGTTGGCTATCAGACTTGAACCAATCCAAAAGATCAATCTCTTTTAGTAGAATGAATGGAGACAGAGCTTCCTGAGATTCAGCATGCTGGAGATGGGAATTTAGGTATTAAGTCCTGGTGCTTTGCATGTTTCGAGTCTGATTCGCCATATCAGTGTTCTCGTTTTTCCAGATAATTACGTGGGCCTTTTAATTCTTCCTTTGATACTCTGTCCACAATCTGGAAGAGAAAAGTCTTGTGTCCAGGATGGTCACGAGCGTGTTTGGAGACAGCATTGTTGCAGTTGCTGTATCTTATGTCCATAAGGTGACAGGCGATTCTAGTTTTTAGACTATTTAGAGTTTTTCAGATGTAGAACCCAGGGCAACGGGTGCACTGGGCATGTAAATCACTGCTTCGGTGTTACAATCCCTGGGTTCACAGCTTCAGTAGTACTGGTTCATGTTAGGGCAGTAGAAACCAGAGGCATCACACATGAGCATGCAGTAACGAAAGTTAGGAAGACCACAAGGGAAGGTGCCCTTTGGGGAATCAGATGTATTTGTGGGTATCTTGCTCAGTTCCTCCACATGGTTCCTGATGTTCTTATTTCTCCAAAGGTTAAAGCTGTTTTTTTTGGTAGGATATTGTTCAGTGTGGGGCTATTAGTAAAACTCATGCAGTTGTCTTTGATGTTGTCTAGGATGGTTTTGCAGTCTGTGGAAAACATAGCAGTCATATAGATGCCCTTGCTTTTGTCTGTATGGTCTCTATTTGCTCTTCTGTTTCACCAATGGCCGTTATTCAGGGCTGGGAAATGCAGGTTGTTGTTCTTGAGATGAGCAATTGGTTCTAGTATCCCAAAAATGAACTTCTTACTGTAGCCCCTGGATAAGAAGTCTTTTTCTAATTTTGCGATGTTTGTGGTATAGTCCACAAGTTCTTTCCAGACTCTTGCTATCTAAGTCCCTGGGATTTAATTATATTTTTCTTACTTTGAAAAGGATGCATACTATTGTGGTATAATAGAAGATTCACTCTGGTAGGTTTTTGATAGAGCTTGTTGGATAGATGGTCAGAACCATTAAGGTTTGAGATCTTAAGATCCAGGAAGTTTGAACTTGAATCATCACGGGAGGTGGAAAACTTAAGGAAATCCGTGGAGTTACCAATGAAGTCAAAGAAGTTGAGCAATTCCTCTCTTGTGCTATTCCAGATAATAAAAATGTCTTATATGTATCTGTGGTAGATATGTACCCGCTCCCATTTTCCCAGTGCTGTGTTCGCTAAACTGGGTGCCCTTGCAGACCCCATGGCTATATACTATGTTTCTGTCTGTAGTAAGAATCTCTGACCTTGAAAAAGTTGTTCTCAAGTAACATCTGGAGTTGTCTGCTGGTGGCCTCTGTTTGAATGCCTGGCTGGTGGTCTCTGAGTGATTCCGTTAATGCCTGGCTACAATATTCATGTGGAAATACTGTGTATAATGCTTCCATGTCTATGGTGACTAGAATTAAGTCAATTGTTTATGGGCATGTTTTGGATTTTCTTGAGGAAGTCCCCTGTGCCTAAGATAAAAGATGGGTTTCTTTTGTCCAGGGGTTTTAACTGAACTTCCAGATAGGTTGAAATAGGTTCAGTGATACTGCCCCTACTGGTCTACTCATAACTGGTCTGCAGGGAGGATTTGTAATGTTTTTGTGGGGTTTACAAATGTCAAAGAAACCTAATTTCTTTGGCATTCCTAAGCCCCACATGGTTTCCCACCCCAAAGTTCTTAGTTTCAATACAAACAGAAAATGACTGACTTTAGCAACTGGCTTAGTTTCTGGTGTCATTCCAGGGGGATCCAGTGCCTGATAGCCTGGGAAGATATGATTGACAGACCACAATGCTTTTCTAGAGATGGATTGCATCTGTCTCACTTGGGCTTTAGGCTTCTGACAAAGGTCCTTGCCTCCCCAATAGTGCCTTTTTTAGGAAAAGTCATGAGGTCGATACAACCAACATAAACATTTCAACAAAATGCAAATTAAAGGTCATGCTGCTAAACGCTAGGAGTCTAAACATGAAACTGCACTCATTGCAAGCATTCTTAACTCTGGAAGATGCTGGCTTTTGTGCAGTCACAGAAACCTGGTTCAAAGCTGCGGAGAGAACCCCAGCCTTACTTGGTTACTCATCCTATCATACATTCAGACCCCAAACTGTGGGCAGTAAAGCCAAAGGAGGTGGAATTTCAATAAATATTAAAGACACGCACACACACACCTCCAGGCTGGTCAAACAGTATGACGCACAGGACACACTCCAGGTGCAGTTAACCATTGACAAGACCCCTATTCAAATCATAGCTAGCTACAGGCCCCCAAATTTGACTAAGATGCCCACTCCACCTATCTGAACCTCTTCAAATCTATCAAGATTCAACCCTTTACCCTGATCCTGGGCAACTTTAACCACCCAACCATAGACTGGGAGAAACTACTCATGCCAGGACACAAATGCCCACAGATTCCTCGATTTTATTAATGCAAGTGCCTCAAAACAGCTAGTTGATACCCCCACTAGAGGCGATAATATCTTGGACTTGGTATTAACCAACATGAGAAACCACTGCAGCACCCCTACAGTATCATCCTCCTTGGTAAGATCAGATCATAAAGCGGTAACTTTCAAAGTCAGCATCTCCCCTGACCTCCCCCTAGCTAGGGTCAAACAAAAAAACTTCTCCAAAGCTGATTACAACCTCCTGAAGGATGGTACAAACAGATACACAGCCCCCTCCACTCTGTAGGAACTGGCATCAATGTCCATATCTACACCAAAGTACTACACGAGCATTTATATAGATGCATGGAATTAGGAATACCAGACAGGACAAAATCATCATCCGCAAGGAAGAGTAAACCTGTCTGGAGGATATCTGCAATAAATAAACTATATAAAAAAGGAAAAAAATGCTGTCCAGGACGAAAAAGGTGCAGGCGCCCAATTGAAAGCAATCTCTCCTAAGGCTGAACAAGGAAATAAGAACACTAGTGAAATCCTCTAAAGCCAACTTCGAGTCCAAATTGGTCACATCTGCTAGAGACAATCATAAGGCCTTCTTCATATATGTCCACAATCTCAAAGGAAGCACACAGATCTGTTCAGAACTGGTGGTCAAGGACACCACATACACAAATGCTGTAGATATAGTTAACCTACTGGGTGACAGATTCAGTGAGAACTTCACCCCTCTGTCCCCCATCAGTAAATCAGGACATCCACAGTACATGTCCCCTCTCCTTATCTCTAGGTAACAGGTCATCACTGCCCTCTCAAAGGAAAACAATACAGCCTCCATTGAAGTCGATAACATCCCAGGCTGCATCCTACATGAACTCAGGCATGAACTTGCAGTACCATTAGGCACCCTGTTCAGCCAAAGCCTGAGTACCAGCTTTGTCCCAGCCAAGTGAAGGACAGCCACTGTCATCCCTTTACACAAAGGTGGAACACCCACCGATTCGGGAAATTATAGACCTATCAGCCTAACTAGCCTGAACTGCAAGGCCATGGAATGGATTATCATGGACCTCATTAACAGGGACATTAGCAACTTCCAAACACTCAACCCCACACAGTTTGGCTTTGTCATGGGGAGGTCATGTGTGTTAAATCTGGTTGACTTCTTTGAGACAGTCGCTAAATCCATGGATGAGGGTAAGACGGTGCACACCGCTTACCTCAACCTGGCCAAAGCCTTCAACACTATTCCCCACACGGGCATAATAGATAAACTCTCTCAACTAGGCATCAATCCATATGTTACCAGATGGGTAGCAAAGTGGCTCACTGATGGAACCCACTTAATCAAAATAAGGGAAGCCACCTCAAGCAGTAGACCTGTAACAAGCAGCGTACCCCAGGGATCGGTCTTGAGGCCTCTGTTATATAGGATATATTTCTCTGTGGTGCAGGCCAAAACCAGTGGGCTATGTCTGACCAAGTTTGCAAATGACTGCAAGTTGAGCATGGTCATCAATTCCCCAAGTGATGTGGACATCCTCCAAGAGGATCTCACCCAAACAAATGACTAGTGCCACAAACATGGTCTCAACCTGAATGCCAAAAAATGCATCATCATCATCCCCTTTGGGGAGCGTGATGTCCCCACATATTATCACGTTAATAATGTCCTAAGCATACAATCAGTCATGAGGGATTTGGGCACCCAGGTTGACAGCAACCTGACTTTTGACCACCATGTTGCTTCCATTGTATGGAAAGCTTTCTACATGGTCCACCTCATAAGTAAAGGTATCTCATCCAGGGACACGGAGGTCATAACATCCCTGTATTCTTCCCTTATAAGGCCAACTATTGAGTACAATGCCCTCCTTCGGCATGAACCTTGCAAAGCAAATGCAACAGCTGGACAGACCACAGAGGATCCTCACTAGGAGAATCCAGGGCCTCAAACATCTACCCTACACAGATAGGTAAAAGCCATGTCCCACTACTGACTTTCATACATACTTCTCAGAGGTGACCTCTGTCTGGCATACAGTGCAATCTCAGACCCCGCATTGATGGGATTGCTGCATATCCACAAGTAAAGCTCCACTCGAGTGCCCACATGTGCAACTTCAACCTGGTCTGTGACATCAATAGGACTTGTTGGTGGGACAGATTTGTGTCCCAGAGACTCCCCCATCTGTGGAATAGACTCCCTCTCCATGTCAAGCAGAGAACCTCATTATCCCTTTTTAAGCACAACCTGGATAACTAGATGAGAAACAGAAAATATACCCCTGGGATTCCACCTGTGTCCCTGCTGTACAGGGGCTTTGGGTGTTGACTTGTCTAAACATGGGCTAAACTCTTGGCTAGGCTTATAAGGGCCTCAGGAGCCAATAATCTAGTATCTTCCTATGATACTATTCTTAAGCCCCACATGGTTTCCCACACCAACATTCTTAGTTTCTTTGGCATTCCTAAGTCCCACATGGTTTCCCACCCCAAAATTCTTAGTTTCTTTGGCATTCCTAATCCCCACATGTTTTCCCACCCCAACATTCTTAGTTTCTTTGGCATTCCTAAGTCCCAAATGGTTTCCCACCCCAAAATTCTTAGTTTCTTTGGCATTCCTAATCCCCACTGGTTTCCCACCCCAAAATTCCTAGTTTCTTTGGCATCCCAAAGCCCCACACAGTTTTCCACCAAATAATTTCTAGCTTCTTTGGCATTCCTAAGCCCACAACAGTTTCCCACCCCAAAATTCCTAGTTTCTTTGACATTTAAGGATGTTTCTTAAATAGCTTAAAACAGACTCTATCAGGGCTATTAGAAACCCTCTTTCACCACGGCCTCAGGATGGGCTGCAACAGTCCTCCCTCTGCACAAGTAGGGCCTATCAACTGACTCAGGGAACTACAAACCCATAGGCTAGACCAGTCTTATCTGCAAGACCAAGGAGGGAATTATCATGGACCTAATCAATAACAGCATAGGAACTCTCTAAACACGGGACCAGACCCAATTTTTTTTGTCTCATAGAAGTTTTTCCTACTCAATCTGGTGGACTTCTTTGAGAAAGTCATCAGGGCCACTGATGAGGGTAAACTGTACACAATGCTTTTCTAGACCTGGCCAAAGCTTTAGACAATTTCCAACTCAGGGATCATAGATAAACATACTGAGTTAGGTATAAACCCCTGCACTGTCAGATTGATATAAAACGGGCTCACTGACAGGACACGTTGTCCAGACAGGTGCATTCACCTCTGCTAAGAATCCTGTTACTAGCAGTGTCCCAAAGAGCTCAGTGTTGGGACCCCTCCTGTTTGGTTTTCATTTCTCTGAAGTGAAAAGCAATGTTGGGGACCTCTGGCTCACCAAGTTCACCAACGACTGTAAGCTGGGAACAATCATTGAGTCCCCAAATGATGTTGACATCCTATAAACAGGCCTAAAAATGACAAATGACTGGTGCTATAAAACATGGATACAAGACTAAATGCTAAAAATGTGCAATCATAACCTTCAGTAAAGCAGTTATCCCTGCACATTATTATAATGATAGCACACCCCTAAAAGTAGACCCACTGGTGAGGGACCTAGGAACACAGATCGATGGTAACCTAAACTTTGACAACCAAGTAACTATGATAGTGAGGAAATCCTTCTGTGTGGCCCAACTTATAAGTAAAGGCATGGCATCAAGATCAAAGGAAGTCATAGTACCATTGTCCTCAGCCCTCATCAGACCCACAATCGAGTGCAATGCTCCCTTCTACATGTACATAACCAGGCACTTACATCAAATGCAGTGGTCCCAGAAGTTTCTCATTATAAAAATACAAAGTATAAGACACATGTCTTATGCAGACCAACTAAATGGCCTATCCCTTTACTCAGTCTCACATCATTTATTCAGAGGTGACTTATGCCTGACCTACAAGGCATCCTCTGATCCAGCCATGATGAAAATGTTACATTATACAAGGGTTACATATGCCACGGACCCGATTCTTATTTCTGACTCTAACAGAACTTGCTGGAGAGACAGATTCATATCCCAAAGGCTACTGTGTCTATGGAATAAACTTCCAATCTTTGTAAAACAAAGCCAGCCCCAAACTCTCTTCAAAAAGAATTTTGCATAAATGGATGGGGAGCTGTAAATTTCACTCCTGTGGTACTGCCCATGTTTCTTATGGACAGTGGCAGTCTATAAAATGACTCGGGGCTCCAAAACCCAAAGATCCACTACCCAGATATTACCCCATTCCATATTTGGGGAACTAAGATATAATACTGCCACACCCTGGGTATTATTGGCTAGGCTTGTAAAGCCTTCATGTGTCAGCCTAGTAATCACCTATGAACTATACATACTTGTGTCACTGGGCCTTTTTACATAGCCTTCACCAATTCTACCAATGTTTCTGAGACTTGATCCACCACAGGGCTACCAAAATCAGCCCTCTTGAGATGTTTTCATATGCCTCCTCGCTGTCACAGCATTTCCAGGTGGACTTTTTCCTCATCTCCAGCTTCCTTTCCTCTATCTCATTACAGATAGTTGGATGGTTGTACTACATCCTGATCTGAATCCAAACGGCTCAACCCCCATCTTATATTCTACTACTCTGCTTATTCATCTGTCAATCACCCTCTCCAGCAGGTTGTTTCAGTGCAACAGGAGTTTGATACTTTTGTATTAACTGCAGTTGTGGCTGCCCATTTTGTTCTTGTACACCAGTCATTTGGGATACACCTGTCTCTCCAGACTACAGTCTGTACCCTCAGGACCCATTTCATCTGTAATGCACCCAACATCTCAATTACATCTGAAGTGACTTCATCTGATCCTGCTGCTTTCCATAACTTCATTTTCCTTAGTATAATGTACACTTTTGGTATGGCAGATTTTCCTTTCTCTTTAATTGTAGGCTGTGTCTACATCAGTACAGTTTTTGTATGTTCATTTTTTTTTAGAGGTTTCATGAAATACTCCTTCCATATGCGATTCATTCACTTTCTGTGGGCTTTCTTACCCCAGCATCTCACTATGGACTGGTGAGAAGACTGTCTTTGGTGCCCCATATAAATGGCTTCTGCTGTTTTCTTTGTCTTCCTGTCATTGATTTGTAACCCGTTAGAACTTCTTTGTGCCATCTTCTGTGTCAACTTATTAAAGCTAGTAGAAGTATGTCTGACACCTTGTTTTGCCATTGCAACTGCTGTCTTACCTTATATTCTCATAAAATTACACACCAAACTTAAAAAAAAAAAAAAATAACTTCATATTTTTAGACACAAGTAGAAAATGTGAGAGACAAAAATATAGATATTTTACCTAAACTATAAGAATTATTTGGCAGATTGAACTCAATGCAACAGGCTTGAATGACTCTTAATTTGAAGTGTATTAAAACTGGTACGTTATTGATGTGTTTAATCGGTTTACTATCATATTTCCGAATCAAACTCCGTCGACTGCACTTTTGTTGAACAGGGAAATTCGAAAACGGTAATGTCGAACACCAAAAGCCAACCTAGGAATGAGATTTAACATGGGTCGAGATAGGGGAGAGGTTTGTAGTTCGGCAATAACAGTGAACACCTATCTCGACCCATGTTAAAACCGTTCCTAGATTGGCTTTTGTTGTTCGACATTACCGTTTTCGAATTTCCGTGTTCAACAAAAGTGCAGTCAATGGAGTTCAATTCGGAAATATGATAGTAAACCATTTAATCAATGTATGGTACCATAAGATCATGTTAACTTTAGCACGAGCATATTTATTTAATTTATTTATTCTTAATTATTTGGTTTTATAATAGTGTGCACAGCTTATTATAACTATTAAGAAAATATGTGTTGTTGACTGCTCTGATCATTAAAATAGTCAACAACTGGAGCAGTTTAACATTTTATATTCGGTGCTTAAGAGAGTTATAATAAATTGAGTGGTTTCTAACATATATAGTTAAGTATATGCAATATGGCAGTGATCTAATCCTTAGAAAGTCATGTAAGACAATTATTTTAAATTCTTTAGAAAAAGAGTTATTTAATTGGATAATTTGATGGAGTTCTGATGTTTTGAGACCAAGCAGTAATGAGTTAAGTATTCATCCTGTCTATGTGTTCATACCATCTGGTTTGGTTTTACTTTCATTCATTTTGTTGACAATATTATTTCTTTTATTCCTGAAGCAGCATGATGGTATGAAGACTCATATAAGTTGAGGGAGCACCTGTGAGCCTCATATTTGTCACTGACGCTTTATTCTACAACAGTGTGGGATAAGCCAAAGGCCCAAAGCATTAAACATAAGGTATGCCTGCAAAATCTGGACAGATTGGTCACAGTGCAGATGTGTAATATAACTCATGAAACATACTAAATCTGTTTTTGTGACGACAGAACAAGGTTTTAGAAACACTTTTTCAACTGCTGAAAAATACTTTTGCAATACTTATAGCTATAATTACACAGTGGACCATTTTGAAACCATAGTGGTGATAGCAGTAAACACTATACTTAGAAAATACAGCAGATGAATGGGAGATGGGGCACAGTTATTGCTGCGGTTCAACATGCCAGTAGTATTTATTTTACAATAGGTTGTGTTTGAAAGTGTTATTCTCATTGGACTCTATTCTTCTTTCGGCTTTTTCATGGTTAGGGGTCGCCACAGCGGATCACTTGTTCGCTCATGATTGGCAGTGGAGTTTTACAATGTTGAGTTGCCAGCCCGGTGCCCAACCTTCCACAGAAGGCGCACACACGCATGCACTCACACCTAGGGCCAATTTAGAGTGTCCAATCCACCTACAGCATGTCTTTGGGATGTGGGAGGAAACCGGAGCACCCGGAGGAAACCCATGCAACCACAGCAAGGACATGCAGACTTCGCACAGAAGACACCCCAGCCGAGGATCAAACCGGAGATCCTCTTGCTGTGAGGCAACAACGCTAACCGCTGCACCACCGTGGCCTCTATTAATGGTGGAAAAACAAAAACTATTCAATCTTAGTTGCAATGCTGCTCATTAATATGAACCACCCTTCATCCATGATGCCCTGTGCCTTTTCTTCAGCATCACAGAATGCATAGTTCTTCTCAGCCTCAGCTGTATTGGTATTGGTATTACTGTTGGAGTTTGTTCTAATTTCTTAGATATATTCAGTAGCTTTGCAACCTAACCTTTAGTATTAAGAACACATTTACATTTGTTGTGATTTGATTGGTTAGAAACCCTTCCTGTGTTTATCTGCTCTTCTCTCATCAAATTTCTGACACAAATACACTTTTGAAAGTGGCTGTTCCTCTGCTGCTGAGTAGCAAAGTAGATTTCATTATCTCTTTTTTCACGACCCAGCTAGCTAGTCCTTTATTACAGAGATAACAGTAATTTTTAGTTATGGATACCACAGTATGATCTCATTTTACTCAGACATTACTTTGGCGTATTCAAGATCTTATACTTAGTTATTGCCTCCAATCTTAGATAAAATTTAGATACAAAAGCAAAAAAAAAAATGTAATTTAACTTGAGTGTAAGTATGATACTGTGACCATATTCACTGGCCCTTAGCAGTCCTATATAAGATGAACAGCCAGCAAAGTCCAGTCTTCATTTCCCATATTTAGTCATATATAATTAACAAAGAATGGCATGTATGATGTGGAAGGACGAGGCACTCACTGACATTAGCAGTCATCAGAGTTACATTGCCATAACTAGGTGATTTATGTCCTAAATGCAGTTTTCCTCATTACAGTATTTAGTTCTGTACATTTACATTTCATTAGGACATTTTTTGCCATTTTTCCCCATTGTGTACTATATAACCCCAGCCAATAAACAATACGTTTTACAGCACATTCCTTATTTTCCATTTATGGAAGCATATGAATAACAAACAATATTCTGCAGGATGCAGAAGAATGAACATTTCCACTGAAGCAAGCACTGGTTACAGGTACAAAGTTCATCAGGCCATTTCTTCAAAAGGAGTTACTAGACATGCAGTCCAGGAGACAATTAAAGGACTAGGTCACATTCTTGTAATGCCCCAAAACACTGACTGGTTAAGTGACTTGCTCAAGATCACCCAGCAATCAAAAGGAAGTAGAAAGATTCAAACCCTGTACTCATGCATAGGAAGTAGTTCACTAACAGGCCAGAGCTTTAGTCCTATGTGCTGCCAGACTTTCCTTATCTTTTTTTCTGTGCTCTCCATTTCTGCTTATCTTTGTACATGCTATAGTTATTTTTATTATTATGTATGCGTTCCATTTTTCACTTTTTGTGGGCTTTCTTATCCCAGCATCTCACTGTTGACCATCATCACTGTCTTAGTGCCATTCGTTCCCCTTTATGAGGAGAAGGGTTCACTGAAGCTATCATTTAGACAGCCCTCATGCTGGTTCCCATTTCCTGTTTCCATCCCTGCTGTAACTACATATACCTGGTTAGGCACCGGGGAGAGGTGTACAGTGGACCATGAAAAAAGGGCATTCCCTCACTTGTGCAAGGTGTGTTTTGTCCAAGTGTTCCTACCTCTGTTCTCAGAGCACAAGATGTGACCTCTCTGGTTTCCACATGGGAGACTGAGCCACATGATGTGCCCCAAGTGTATGCAAACCCCTCCTTCACCCCCAGAGAGGTGAATGGGCTATGAACCTTTACTCCTCCCCCTCCTGACAACGTATTATCCCATACAAAGGTGACACCACAAAGCTTTTTAATAAAGTCAATAAATGATGGCAAATCATTATTATTGGGTATCCTGATATCTCTACTTCAATGTCACTGGGTATGATTTCTACACTGTACTTTGCTTTAAGTTTAACACCTGGTATGCATTTGCTGTCCATCTTACATATCAGTTTCATAAACTAGCAACTGTTCAATGTAATAATATGCATACTGGTTGCTGGTCCTGTTTGTGCCTGGAGCATTCCTCCTAAAGGATGTAATGAAGATTACAGTACAGCAGGCTCTGAATATGCAGTATATCCAAGAGGGTACAGATGAAAAGAAATCACTAAATGTGTGCAATTCAACTGAATTAAAATCAGCATTCATACAAGGGAAGATTTATTAACTTAATAAATGAGGCAAATACAGGCTGTTACTATTCAGCTAATGTAAAAAGCAAGGCATTAAGATTTTATTTATAAAATATTATTTTATGCATTTTTCTCATGTAATTTATACATTACAAAGGGAAAATAACACATGTAAGCCACTGACCACAGCCCATGCTTTTCACTAAAACGTTTTGACACCAGTCCCAACTGACATAGGCTCTACTGTATTTCTGAATACATAGTAACAACAGGAAGTAATCTGTCTGGCAGGCCAACATTTGGTGATTACCAGACCTTCAAAATATACACTCTAGCTCATGCACACACATCCTATACCTCCTTATGAAACTAGAACATAATTTCCCCAGGAACTGCACTGTAAAATAACAAGATATGTTATGGGTAATCATTCAGGACAGCAGTTTTCTACTACAGGTGAAAACAAATATTTTCACAGAATTAACCTGTAATAAAAAAAAAAAATCACTTTAAATTATTACATAGTTTAATTCCTACTTTATACAATCAATATTATCTCTCTCAGAAAAAATACATCTACCCCCTCTCTCTACCCCTGTCCAACAAAAAACACCCACAGCTCTTCAGTTTTAATCCAGTACCCACCTTGCACATAATGAAGTTGCTTCTTAAACTAAAAACTGGGTTCAGGCACCTAGGCAGCAAGACATTTCCCTGTGGTACATTTGACTGGGGAAACTTGGCTGAAGTGACATTCAGCTGCAGAGAAATATGGCTGTTTGCAAATTCCCTGTGGGCAAAGAGAAGCACACACTGCCATACTCACAGCTTTAATAACCAAATGCACACGGGGGAAAACATTGTCCATGGTCCCCAAGTGAACATGAGACAGCAGGCAATATGGCAGGCATCAGCAGCAGGCTGGCTAGAGGGCATGTCAGTGGCAGTAAAAATGCAGGGCACAATGGGCAGTGCCTTTATAACTGGAGTGTGTGGACCACTACCCCCTTCACAGTGACTAGGGAACATTGCCTAAAATTCATACTGGAGCATAAATGTGACTACAGTAGCCTGCAAGATTTCCTGCATGCTGTAGCACACTTCTACATGTTGTAGTTACATAAGCATTTGCTGTACACTGAGCACAATACTCATTACTTCTTCTGCCGCCATGCATTTGGTCATTAAAGCTGTGAGTATGGCAGTGTGTGCTTCTAATTTGCAAACAACCATATTTCTCTGCAGCTGAATGTCACTTCAGCCATGTGTCCCCAGTCAAATGTACCACAGGAAAATGTCTCGTTGCCTAGAAGGCATGCCCGTTCAATGAAGGCATGCCCATTCATGCATGCCTCCACACAGAAGACGCTCTAGCTGAGAATCGAACGCGACAACGTCTTCCTGTGAAGCAACAACGCCACCGCAGCACCACTACCACGGATAACATTAATTTATATTAAGACATACTAAATTAGATTTATTTATACAAAACAGCACTACAGTATCTGTTTTCTTGCTTCTGTTCTCTTAGCTGTGGATGTTAGATGATTCCCACATAAACATAACTTCATTTCAGAAGTCCATCTTAAGCTACTTCTCAATTATTTGTAACATTGTAATTTTTGCAAATGTATCTGTGTTGTAATATCTGCACAGTTTCCAGAGTAAAACAAACAAAAATGTGCCAAACCAGCTATGGTTAAAACCAAAAATGTAAAAACAGTTGGGAACACCAAACAATACATTTATTAGGGAAAAAAAGAGTAATTGCTTTGTCTATACTGTTTAACAGACTTCTTCAGAATCAAAGACAAAAGTGCTTACTCTGTTAATATACAGACCATTATCCATAAGGTACTGGAGCCTGCAACAGGATGAACAGATGCTTCTAGTTCTGTACTGCAAAACCTGCAAGCCTAGTTTTCCTAGTTATTCTACAGGTTTTGTGGCTTTAATATGTTGGTTTAGATTCACCATATCTTAGCCACTTGTGTACCAAATTTTGATCAACATGTGTTTGTTCCAACAGTTCTCTATACTTTCCCCTATAACACCAAATTTTTAGTTTGCCTTTTTTTTTTTCTCATCAAGATATTCAGTCATTTTAGCAGTCTATTTCTGCTTGTTTTTGTCCACTTCTGGTTTGATTTCAGTACCTGCACCTTTCTTTAATGCTTCTGTAAGTCTGAGCAAGTTTGTTATATTATACTTGTTTTCTTCATGCCTTAGAACTTTCTTATGTCTTGGTCTGATGATGTCAGCATGTAGTCCCATAATTGCTGACTTATACATGTAGTTAGTCTCAGAGGCCCATGTCTCCTTCAGACTGAGGGATATATAATTATTTTTATGAATCAATTGACAGAGATGAATCTGTTTTCCTTCTTTCTTATCCACCTTATACAGTACTTTTTGCAGATAGTCAATCATAACAAAATTATAAATTAAAACAAGTGCAAGCTGATTTATAGTTTGAACTTTATTCCTAGATGTGAAAATGTTCAGCATTAATATCAGATGTCAGTCTTACTCCAGTCTAACCTTTGTTCCTATTTATTCATGCTGTATTGCTGCCCCTTCATCTATTCCCAGATATTTTCATACTCCATTTTGTTCGTTTTTTTTTTTTTATCACACTCCATTCCAAATTTTATATTTTCTCAATTCTTCAATTTTCCTGCTTCAAATGTTGCATTTGCACATTAGTCAAGATCAAATGACATTCTCATCTAAGAAGGTTTTAACTACTTATAACTGTTCTTCCAGGTGTTTAACTGATTAACTATCCAATTTTAGTACCCACAAAAAGATGAGATATCTTGTGAAAATATGACTTTCTTATAGTCAGACAGAATCCATGACCTAAGCTGTTAAGTAAACAGCTTAAGGGATTAAGATCAAGACAAAACAGTTACAGTGACAAAGCATCACCCTGGAATATTCCATGAAGGACTCACACTCTGGATAGTAATTAGCCCTTTTTGAGGGTCAACTGCAAAGTGGTCTTCCACTTTTTCATTGTAAATGCAATAAAAGTCATCAGTGTGTTATGAGTCTTGTACATTTGTGAGCATTCTATAATTCTGGAGTGCAGAACATTATCAATGATTTTTGTACTCAGTACGTGCCATTTTTGTACAGGTCTCCTTTATGGAGTCAGCCACGATGGTGCAGCAGTTAGAATTGTCGCCTCACAGCAAGAGGTTCTCTGGTGCGATTCTCAGCTGGAGCACCTTCTGTGCAGAGTCTGCATGTCCTCCCTGCGGTTGAGTGACTTTTAAAGACATGCAGGTAGGTGCGTGCATGTGCGTGTGTTCGTGTGCCTTCTGTTAAGGTTGGGCACTGGGCTCGCAACGCAACACTATAAAAACTCCACTGCCAATCAGTCTGTGGACCGGTGATCTGCTGTGGTAAGCCCTAACCGGGAAAACCCAAAAGAGATTGTTTTTGCTCCTTTATGGCCTTGTTTAGCAAAAAAAAAAAAAAAATCACTCATTCCATATGACTCTGTTTATTCCTCTGTTGTTCTAATTCCCCTTCTGTTTCTCCTTTTTGTTTAATTTCTCTAAATGCTTTGGCTTTTTGCATAATATAACATGAACTGACCACCTTCATAAGTCAGGGCAGAATTAAATGTCCTGACCATTTTTTTGGTTCATTATTTGATATTTTCCAAGACTGCTCTCTCAGCACTTGCAATGTACACATAATTGCATCTTTCTACAGTTCATAAAGGGTTATTTGTATCTAGCATCTGTAAATATGCTTGAAAAATCTTCATTAGCCCAGTTCCTCCTACTACACCTGGGACTATATGAGTACGCTTATTCCACAGTACCCCAGTTTCAGATTGCATGGCACGATATTTTAAAAATGCATGTCCTTCAGTTCATAAGATACTATAATTGCCAGGTGTAGCAATTTCACTAATCAATGCTGCTTTGCATGTTTCTGTTGAACTACAATATCCAGTTTGTTTGCCTCTACCTTCTTAGCTGTTGGCATGAGATGATCCGACATATTACTGCTTCATTTTCAGTAATCCTTTGTGGGTCATATTTCAAATGTCTCTCAGCTACTTGCATATTGTAAAGTTTACAGTTTTAATGCAACAACCTTGCCACATTGTTACATCTTTAAATATACAAAGCTTTAGTCATAAGTGTATTGAAACCCGCAACAAGATGCACAACTGTTAAATAGTTCTGTATTGTACGGACTACATTTTCATGAATCTCCTACCTTTTCTTTGGATTTTGAGAACCATCCAATATGCAGTCAGTGATCTTGAGCTGCCAATATTAACCTTTCATCTTTTGGTTTAAATTCATCTAACCTGAGACACTTGCATTAATTTTGATCAACAGGCAATGGTTTCAATATTCCTCTGCTTTCCACTACAATTGCAGGATCTCCACCTTTTTCTTTTCATCTTGTTGACATTCTTTGCATTCTTTTGCTTTTTTTGCACTTTCTATGACTACCTGACTTTTTTTTTTTTTGCCTCCACTTCTGCTTTGATTTCAAGCCTGTTCCTTTCCAAAGGCTTCTGCTAACCTAAACATACATGTCATCTTGGATGTTTTTCTTCATGTTTTAGAACTTTCATTACATTTGAATCTTATAATTCTAATAGGTATGTACACAATCCCACAATCAATGACCATCAATGTGCAGTCATGTTAAAGGAAGTCCGTGCCTCCTTCAGACTAAGGGATATCTAATCCTGGTAAATTCTAGTTCTGGTATATCATTTGATAAAACAAGCAAACTACTACTTGCCTATCAAGCTTATGTAGGGCAAAGAATAACCCCAAAACTATAAGTTAGAAAAAGAAGTAGAAACTGAATTATAGCCCGAACTTTATTCCAAGACTTCAAATAACTTTCCAGCATTAATTTCAGTCTCGAAATATTCCTTACTGAGCTTTATTCTCATCTGTTCATGTTGTACTGCTGTCTCTTTGTTTGTTCTCAGATATTTATACACGCCCTCTTATTCCAATTCTTTTATAATACATTCTTCCTCAGGTTTTATATTTTTCTCAGTTCTTACAATCTTTCTGCTTCAAATGTTACTTCTGAACATCAAACAACATTCTTATATCATTTGAGGTGGTTTTAATGGCTTGTAGCTGTTCTTTCGGGTGTTTATCTGATGAACTGTACAGTTTTAAATCATCCACAAGAAGAGATGAAATATCTTTTGACAGGATGACATTCTTACAGTTAGACTGAATCCATGACCTTGGCTGGTAAGTCAACAATTTAAATGACTGAGGGTAAGGCAAAACAGTAATGCTGACAAAAAATCATCGTGGAATATTCCACGCTGGGTTCCCACACCCTTGATAGTAATTTGCAATGTTTTTGTAGTTCAACTCCAAAGTGATTTGTCACTTTTTCACAGTAAGTGCAATATAATTTATCAATATCTGGCTGATCTGTAAGCAATCTATAATCCAGGAGTGAGGAATAAAGTCAAATGCTATACTGAGCTTTGTTTTCTATTTACAGGTCTCCCTTATGGCTTTGCTTAGCAAAAAAAAAAAAATATTTGTTTTGTATGAATCTCTTATTTTCACTGTGTTCTAGTGCAATAATTGATTTTTTTATCTAGATGGCTGTATCCTCTGTCTGCATCAATTTCCATATATAATTTGTATGTTATTTGGAGACATGTTATTGGTTGATAGTTCTTATGGTGATCTTCAGGTTGACTTTTAAGTATGAGTATGGTTTTCCCATTTGTTAGCCAGGCTGATGTCATTTCAGGGTGTACATATAGGTATTTTTTATTAAGTGTTAAATCACAGTGCAAATGTGTCAATACCTTTAACGAAAACTTAGGTACAGCATCTGGACCCAGCCTTTTCCAGTTGGGAGCTCTTCTTATTCTTATGTCAATCTCAGTAGCAGTTACTTCATTCCAGTGCATATATTCAATATTAGGAGTTCCTACTACTACTTCTTTTATTTCTGTTATCCATTCAATGTCCACTTTATGTTTATTCAGGTTCTTATAAATATTTTTCCAGAATTTATTAATTTCCTCTGTTCTTACTGGTGTCTCAGTTATGGCTTTATTCTTTTCTAGCTCCTGCAAAACTGCTTTGGGTCATCACTAAATTGTCCATTCTTTACATTTCTCAGTGTTATCTCCTGAGGTTTTGGACCTCTTCTGAGATTTCCAATTTATTGTTCAAAATGGGTCAGCTCAAATCTTGATCTGTTTTGATTATGTTCTTTTATTTTAGCACATTCAGTTTTCTAATATTTTATACTGATTTCCTTTTCCATATTCTTCCGATGATACTTCTTTTGTTAACAACAGTTGTTTCGAAGTGGCATTTTCATAGTGATGATCTATGTGTTCCTTTATTATCTTTTACTACTTTATACTATCTTGGTAAAACTTTATTAGTTTTGCTGCATGGTAATGTATTCTGTTAATTTATATTGTATCTTATGTCTCTCTCTTTATAGTTCCAGTTACTGTATTCATTTAGTTTATTAGATTTTTAACAGTGTGTGTCTTATTCACTTTTGGTAGGTTCTGTCTCTCAATCATATTACTGTTTTTATTAATTTCTATAAAATCCAGCTGGTCTTCCCTTAAATTATTTTCTTTAAGGCCAAGAGCTTAATCTACAGTTTGTGATTCCTGCTGTTTCTGCATAGACATATCTTGTTTTTGTATGATTCTTCATCTAAACTTTCTGAAATTCTGCTTTGTGAAACATCTATGTTACATTCAGCAATTAAATAAAGTAATAAACCATTTATATTAATACATTTCTTTACTTCTCCTTTCATTTTTTCAACCTGCACCTGATTAGTGAATCACCCATCTGGAGTAGCATCTGTGTTTGAGGCTCCCATTCAAATCATTCACTTCTTTGGTTATCCACTACTTCATTTTCAATCTGCTCATTTTCTGTATTACCAAACTGCTTCTTTTTCATTGCATTAGGTGCCTCTGCTGCTATTCTGTTTTGTTTGTAACATTTGACATTTATTGGTGTCTTTGCTTCTATGCATCTTCAAATATTATTGACTTTGCTTTACGATTGCTAATTAGGATTTGTTTCTTTTCTGCACACGTGTTACACCTTATTCAGATTCTCTTTTTCTCTCAAGTCCATTTTTTTTCTCTTTAAGATTGCAAATACTTGTGGTGTTTTTCTCTTTCTCTTAAAACTCACTTTTTTCATCTTGTTATAATTCACTCAATATTTTCCTGTCTACATAACATTTTTTTATTCAGTGAATTAATGATCTTAGGTTGACGGCTGCAATGTTTGATGTTTTTTCCATTTCAGTAATTTTTCTATTTTCCTTTTTCCCTGATTATTGCAGTGCAACCCCATTTTGAGGGTTCCATGTTTACTGCATAAAAATAGCAAAACATGATTTCTTTTTCATCTCCAAATATCCATCTCTCTATTTTCAAGCCTCTTGCCTGGCTTTTTTTCTTTCTTTCATTTTTTTTTCTTATGGACTCTCATTTTCTGCTGACACAGTGGGGAGTCTTTCAGATCAGGGCCTAACATTGTGTGAAAATATTTCTCAATCTTAGAGCTCTTTACACTGTTTGTTATACAAAGCCAGGTGGGGAGTCTTTCAGATATGGGCCTAACAAGTGTGTGAAATATTTCTCAGTCTTAGAGCTCTATACACTGTTTTTTTACAAAGCCAGGTAGGGAGTCCTTCAGATGAGGGCCTAACATTGTGTGAAAATATTTCTCAATCTTAGAGCTCTTTACACTGGTTTTTATACCAAGCCAGGTGGGGAGTCTTTCGGATCTGGGCTTAACATTGTGTGAAAATATTTCTCAATCTTAGAGCTCTTTACATTGTTTTTTATACCAAGCCAGGGGCTACTGATGTTGGCAGAGTTGGGAACTTTTTTTTATCCTGGGATAAGTGCACTCCACTTCTCTTTTTATTCTTATTTTCTTTATTTTTCTGCATGACATGTACAATAATAAATATACATTATATGTATGTATGTATGTGTCTGTTTTTTGTGTGTGTGTGTGTGTGTGTATACATTATATATATATATATATATATATATATATATATATATATATATATATATATATATATATATATATATATATATATATATATATATATATATGGGTCCTATTTAAGTGATAGAAGTTTAGAACTTCGAATTTCATATGGCCAAAACCATATGATCGAAGTTTTAAAACTTCAAACATTCAAACGTAGACCTCCATACAGTGTGGAATGGGAATATTCCCTTTTCCTTGCTGTAGTGCGATCTCGGAGGTGGTATATATTAATAGCAGAGGGGTGTGGGGGGTGCAGGGTGGCTTGTCCCCCTGCATATATGTATTTTAATTTGTTTTTGTTTTTTCTTCTTCTTTTTTTTTAATGTTCAACATTATAAAACTTCGATCATATGGTCTTGACCATGAGTTCGAAGTTTTGTAATTTCGATCATTCAACATAGACCCATATATATATATATATATATATATATATATATATATATAGATATATAGATATATAGATATATATATATATATATTTTTTTTTTTTTTTTTTTTTTGAGATGTAGTACACAACAGGGTTCTCCATTCTTTTTTAATTTCCCTAGATGGTCTGGATTTCCATGAGCATGATGGGAATGGAGTCTATTCCTAGGTTAAGGTATGACGAAAGTTCATGAAATTAGTATTCTTCAGTCTTTGATGTTATCCAAGAATGCCCTTCTCTGCACCCACAGTGGACCCAGAACTTCCTCCTCCTACAGTCCACATGGGGTTACATGTTTAAGTACAACTGCATATTACTGCTCATACTGTTATTGGAAATGCTTTTGTAGCTTCCTTTTTTGATTTCTCCAAGTCTCTTGGGTTTCTAATACCATGAAGGGAATGGATCCCATTCCTATGATTAAAGTTCATGAAATTAATATTCTTTCAATCTTTGATGTGAGCCAGAAGTGCTCTCCTCAGCACCTGCAATTTTCCCAGTAATGACTCCTTCTACTATTCATACAAAGTTACATGTATCAATAACATTTGTAAGTACAACTGCAAATTCTTTTTATATGATCTATTGCTCCTCCTACTACTGGGACTGCCTGGGTATCCTTCTTCCACATTGCCCTAGTTTCTTCCTGCAAATCCTGGTATTTTATGACTTTGTGTCTCTCTGTACATAAGACACTGTAGTCACTGGGTGTAGCAATTTCAGTAGTCAATGCTACTTTTGTCTTCTTTTGATGGACTACTTTATCTGGTTTTCTCATATCTATTTTATGAACTGTTGGCAATGGATGATCCCATGTGATATAAACATTTTCTATGATGCTTTGTGACTCATGTTTCCAGTGCTTTTCATCTACTTCAGTATTATAATGTTTGCACAATCTCCAATGCAATAATCTGGCCACATTATTATGCCTTTTAGTCCTTCTGCCTTTAGTATATCAGAACCAGCAACAAGGTGTGTGACTGTTTCCAATTTTGCTTTACAAAATCTACATTTGTCTGTTTCTCCCACATGTTAAATAGACTTTGTAAACCAATTTGCAAGTAGTCCAGTATCTTGGGCTGCCAATATTAACCTTTCATCTTTTGGTTTAAATTCACCTCTCCTTAACCATTCCTGCATTTGATCCTGATCAATATGAGGTTATGTATTTTCCACATTTCTTGCCTTCTCATCTGATCCCTCACCTTTTATTCTTTCTTTTGTTTTTTGACACATTCAATTGCTGTCTGATTTTTATCTATTTCTGGTTTGAGTTCCATTTCCACTTGACACCAATATGCTTTGAGGTCAGCAAATATGTATGCAGTCCTACAACTGCAAATCTACACATGTAATCAATTTCAAGGAGGCCCACACCTCCCTCAGAACAGGGAATATATAGTCTTGGTATACACTGATTTCTATAAATCATTTGATAAAGCATACTTCTTGTTTCCAAGTCCAACCAATCCAACACCTTTTGGAGCTAGTCAATCACTCCAAAACTGTAAGTTAAGAAAAGAAGAGCAAATTGCTTTATAGCTTGGACTTTTTCCTAGATGTCAGCGCTGTTTTCAGTATTGTCTTCTAAATTATTCCTTACTAAGTTTTGCTCCTATTTGTTCATGTTTTATTGCTGATCCTTTATCAATTACCAAACATTTATACACTCCCTTTTGCTCAAGTTCTTTTATATCACATGGTCCCAGACTGATGTTTTCTTGGTGCTGCAGCTTTCCTGCTTTGAAGGTTGTTTTCGTACATTTATCAAGACCAAATGACATTCTTATATCATATGAAAAAGTTTTGACCACTTACAGTTGTCCTTTCAGTTCCTCATCTGATGAGCTATACGATTTTAACTCATCCACAAAAAGAAGATAAGTCTTTACACTTTGTTGTTTTCTGGGAACCAAATTGTACCCATGACCTAATCTGTTACGTAGACTGCTTAATGCATTAAGGGTAGACAAAACTGCAGTGGTGACAGAGACTATCACCCTGGAATACCCCCACCCTGGAATAATATTATTCCCTGGAATAATAATTTGTCCTTTATCATGGTTAAACTGCAAAGTGGTTTGCCATTGTTTCATGGTCGCTGTAATGTCATCAATCAGTGTAGAGTGTATTTTATACATTTGTAAGCATTTTTTTATTCATGAATATAGAATACTTTGAAATGCTTTTTGTAGTCTATCCATGCCATACTTAGAATCTTCCCCTTTGTACAGTTCTCCATTATGACTTTATTTAAGAACAAATGATCCTTTGTTCCATATGACTTTCTTTTGTTACCCTTTTGTTCTATTGCCATGACTGAATTTTCCTCTAAATGACTATAAACCTTGTCAGCATCAGTTCCAAAGTATAGTTTATACATTGTCAGAAGGCAAGTTACTGGTCTATAGTTTTTAGGATAGTTGGCAGGTTCGCTCTTAAGTTGTAGTATTGTTTTTCCTGTTGTTAACCAGGTTGGTGTCTGTTTGGGTTGTGTATATAAACAGTTTACTCATGGCTAAATCTTCATGTAAAGATGTTAATACCTTTAACCAGAAGTTAGTTACTGTATCTGGGCCTGGAGTTTTCCAGTTAGGAGCTTTTCTTAACATTGTTTCAAATATATCTGGCCGTTACTTCATCCCATTTCCTATCCTGTACATTCAAACTTCTTTTTCTTTCTTTTACTACTTGACTTCATTCAGCATCTTTGTTATGTTCCACAGGATCTTCATAGACGTTTCTCAAAAATGTATCCATTTCTTCTTTTGTTGTGGTGTTTCAATTCCTTTTACCTTGTTTCCCAATTCTCTATAAAACTTTTCTGGGTCATCAATAAATTTCTTATTTTTACTTTTGATTTATATTTATCTGCATATCTTCTAAGGTTTGTTGATATTTTTATATCCTATTTACTTCTGTCATATCGCATGGATCTCTATGAACAGTCCTAATTACCGTATTCATTTGTTTTATTAAACTTCTAACTTTTTTAGGTTTTATTGACTCTGTAGTCAAGTTTTTCCCACTGATCTTAATATGTCTGTCCAACTCTATTAAGCCAAGCAACTCTTCTCTTAGATCATTTTCTTCTAAACTGAGGGCACATTCTTTGTTCTCCATTTCCTGCAGGAATTCTACAGGAAGTTCCAGAGCATCTTTCTGTGCCACATTCTCTTTCTCTTCAGTTTCATTTTGTGTCATCTTTCTTATAGAAACTCGCTGGCCAATCACCCCACAGCATTGACTGCTTCAATAGTTGCCACAGTTTCCTGTTCCTTCCCTTCCTGTGTAACTCCAACTGAATTTTTGTACTGGTTGCATGTGGAAAGCTCCAAAGTATCTTCATATAGCAACTGACCAGATGTTTCCTGCTCCACTGGTTCCTCCTTAATTTGGGGATCCATTGCTCTATCCTGTTGAGATGTTATCAGAATTAGATTTTCCACACTAAATCCTTCCTTCACAGGTAATCCATAACGTGAGTTTCTATATCTTAACTTGTCCATTATTAATCCTCTTCTACTTTTGCTCTGTTTTCTTATTTTTTGTATTGTAAAATGTTTAATACCTAGATGCCTTTGCCTGTATTTCTCTTCAAATATCTTTGGTGCTGCTCTTTTTGTATTGATTAGTTTTGCTTTCGCCTTTGCATAAATATTGCACCATATTAAATCTCTTTCTTTCCCATGCCCATATTTATTCTTCAGATATCTCCTGCTCCTCCTGGTTCTCCTTACATGGGAACCATGCTGTGATATAACCTGTGTTAAACTTTCTATATTAAATCCTTCACTGCGCAGGTATTCGATAACTTCAGCTTCTATTTTTTAACTTCTATTTTATTAATCTTCAGTTCTGTGTGATCTTATTCTTTATTATGACTTTTTCCATATCTGGATGCCTTTGCCTGTATTTCTCTTTGGTTGGGACTGCTTTTTATTTTCTATTGATTAATTTGGCTTTCTCTTTTGCATAACTATTGCACCATATCAAATCTCTCTTTCTTTCCCATGCTCATATTTCTTTTTTTATACCTTTTACAAATTTCCAGAATTTTGTTCTTTATATTTTCATATTCCTCAGTTGCTTCTTTTTTTCAAACGGTCCAAGGTTTCTTGATCTATATAATGTTTTCCATAAATCTGTTGTATTAATGAACACAATTTTTTATTTGAAGCTTCTGACAATTTTTCTTGTACAAGTATTTTTCTATGCTCTTCTCTGCAACCACAGTGGACCCAGAACATCCTACTTCTGCAGTCCACATGGGGTTACATGTTTAAGTACAATTACAAATTATTGCTCATACTGTTACTGGAACTGCCTTGGTATCCTGTATGAACGGCCTGATGGTGCACCATAACACTGCTTTGTGAAAAACTCTTATTGCATTTAGCACATTTATATCCTTTTTCTTGCGGTTATTTTCTCCAAATGTTTTGTATTTCTGATACCATGATGGAATGGAGTCCACTGCAAAGTCAAGATACAATTAGAGTTCATAAAATTAGTATTGTTCCAGTCTTTGATATTAGCTAATAGGGTTCCTCTCAGCACCCGTAATGTTCCCAGAATTGCCTCCTCCTGTAATTCATACTTTTTGGGTTAATCAATCATCACAAAGATATAAATCATAAAAGGAAGAGTAAATGTATTTATCACTTAAACTTTATTCCTAGATGTCAATACAGTGTTTAATATTAATTTTAGTCTTCTGAATTATTACACACTAAGTTTTATTCTTACTTGTTCATTTTTGTTAACACTTCATACATCCCCATTTCTATACTCCCTTCTTTATATCACATTCCTGTTCCAGGTTGATATTGTTTTGCTTCTGCAGATTTCCTTTTTTTAAGTGCTACTTTTGTACATGTATCAAGACCAAATGTCATAAGAATATCATCTGACAAAGTTTTAGCAATTTGTAGTTGTGCTCTCAGATCCTTGTCTGATGAATTTGTACAATTTAAAATCATCCACAAAACACAGATGTCTTTAAATAAGGCAGTTTCTAGAAATGAAATTATAAACAAAGCCTAACTTATTAGGTAAACAGCTTAATGGGTTAAGAACAAAACCTCACTGGTAACAAAGAATTACCCTGAAATATCACCTTTTGAATTTTTATCCCTGGAATAATAATTTGCCTTTTGTCATGAGTCGCCTATAGTCACTACAATTTAATTTAATAGCATGGGGTGCATTTCCAGGCATACATAAGCATTCCTTTATCCATGAATGTTAGAATGTTGTCAAATGCATTTTCATAACCTATCCATATCACACTTATATTCTTTCCCTTTTTTACGGCTGTGTATTATGACTTTGCTTAGCGACAAAGGACGTTTTATTACCATAATTCTTTTTTTATATATATAAATTTATTCCACTGTATAATTTGTATACTTTTGGAAGGCAATTTATTGGTCTATAATTCGATGGCTTGCAGATTCATACTTAAGGAGGAGGATCCTTTTTCTATTTTTAGAAAGGTTGCTGTGCATTCAGGATGATCATATAGGCAATTCTTGCTCAGGGAAAAATTTATTTAATTAACATTTGTTTACCAGGAAAGGCTGACTAGAACAGAGCCCATTTTCAGCAGAGGCAAGGGGAGAAACACTCTAGGTGCATGTCTTTGGAATATAACAATATTAATACCTTTAACCGTAAGCTAGGTGTTGTGACTTGGCCTGTTTTTTTTTTTTTCATTTAGGAGTTTTTCTTAATTTTGTCTCTATTTCTCTGGTCATTACTTGATTCAATTTCATATCCTCTACATTAGAGTAGCCTACCATTTCTTTTAATTCTTCTCTCCATTCAATATATTTAACATGGTCTTTGTAAATACTTCTCCAAAGTGTGCCTATTTTTTTTTTGTAATGTTTCAAGTCCTTTTTCTTTGTTTCCCAGTTCTTGATAAAATATTTTGGGTCATTAGTGGACTGCTTATTTTGCATTTCTCCTTTATATTTTGCTGAATTCCTTCAAAGTTTTTTTCTGATGGTGTTGATTGTTTTTACTAATGAAAATAGTGTATGACAAATCCTGATCTGTTCTGATATTGTGTTTTGCTTTCAACTCATTTACCTTTCCAAATATTTTTGATTATTTCTTCCCTTTTCTACATTCTTCTGACAGTGATACTTCTTGCCAGAATTGCTTTACAGTTTTCTCTATTCATTGCTTCCATGGCAGCATACTGTGTTCCTTTCCTTTCCTTTCCTTTGTTACTCTACATTTTTGTGATATCATTTTATCTATTAGTTTATCTCCACAGTAATATAGCCTATCTATTTTGGTTACATCATGTGAACTTCTCTTAATAGTCCTGATTTCTCTGTTGATGTCTTTTTTACCAATATTCTAATATATTGGATCTTATTTACTTAACTTAATCTGTTTCCTACATCTATTTTAATATGTTTAACCATCTCTATTAAGTCAAGAGGGTCTTCCCTTGGATCATTTTCTTCGTGATTGAGAGCATTTTCTTTATACTTCTTTTCTGTGTGTATTGTAAACAAAGTTCTAGAACATCTTCCTCTGACCTGTTGTCTTCAGAAGCACCCTGCTTCACCTGCTGCTCCTTCTTATGGGAAACTAGTGGCCCATCACTCCGCAACATTACCTGTGCAGAGTTGCCACGGTTTCCTGCTCTTTCCCTTTCTGTGTAACTTCAACTGGACTTTCATAATGGTATCATACAGACAGCCCCACAGCATCACCCTGTGGCAACATTTCTTTAGACGCCTCCAGTTCCACAAGATGCTTCTACGCCACTGCACCTATTGTTCCCTCATTCTGTGATATTGTGTGTGCTACATTTTCCAAACTAAATCTTTCACTTTTCAGATAATACATAATAACTTCACATTGTTTAACTTCTGCCTTGACAATCCTCTTTTCTGCACCCCCCCTTTGTTTTCTTACTTTTTTGCATTGTGAAATTGTCCATATTAACATGCCTTTGCCTGTATTGCTTTTTAAATTTCCTTGGAGCTGCATTTTTGTATCAATTAGTTTAGCTTTATCTATTACATATATGTATATATATATATATATATATATATATATATATATATAGCACTGCATCAGATCCACTGTTTCCCATTTCCATATTTCATCTTCAGATGTCTCCCACTCCACCTGTTTCACCTTAATTTGTGGACTCATCATGCTGTGACATTACCTGTGTTAGATTTTCTATACTAAAAACTTCACTTCAAAGGTTATACAGAACTTCAGTTTCTATTTAATTTCTAACTTAATTATCCTCTTTTTCTATGTTCCTTGATTTATTTTTGGTATTGTGAAATTGTCTATATATGGGTGCCTTTGTCTGTATTTATCTTCAAATATCTTTGTAACTGTAATTTTTTTAAATATTGATTAGTTTGGCCTTTTCTTTGCATAACTATTATACCATATCAGATTTTTTATTCTTTCCCATATCCATGATTGTTTTTTTTTTACCTTTCAAAAAGCTCTGGGTTTTGTTCTTTACCCTTTCTTAGTTAATCTGTTGCTTCTTTGTCCCAATATTTTTTTGTCTATACACTGTTTTTTGTTGATGCATTCTGTTAAAGAACATACATTTCTATTTGTCACTTTAGTCCACTTTTCATGTGCAAGTATTTTTCTTCCCTCTAAATTCTCTCTTAATCTTTCTGAATATCCTCTGTCAGGAAATTCTGGGATTCTTCTGTTATAATAAGAATACATCATGTCTTCCTTATTCTCAGTAGTCCACTTTATCACCTCTAGGCTTCTTTCTTGGCTTGTAAGTTTTTCTGATTTTTGTGCACTAATGTTTCCTTCTACCATGGGGGATGGGGGTCATCTACTGAGCCTGGCCTAACTCTGTGGTAGGGATGTTTCCAAGTCCTGGGGATTCCACATTTCCTTTTGTTCCGCAAGTCCTGGCATCAGTGTGTACACAGGGAGTGGACACATTTTTATCTTAGGACCTGTGCACCCAGCTATCTTTTTTATTTTTTAGCCTACCTCTCCCCATAACATATAGAATAAGTTCTATAAATCAGGGTCATCTTGGTGAGGTTTTGCAAAAACAGAGTCGACCGACAGAAGATATTCATCATAACTTGAGGAAGAATTCAGTTCCAGCTTTTCTTGCTAATTTCTTCTCTCCATTCTTCCTTTTGTGAAGGGTCTGATGGTACTTCAATGTACTGCTATATGAAAAACACTTACTGCATTTGGAACATTTATATAGTTTCATCCATGTGTGAATATTATAATTGCTAGTCAAATTACTGCTATGTGAAAAACACTTACTGCATTTAGTACATTTATACAGTTTCAACCTTGTCTTTTGGGTTACTAGTACCATGACGGGAATAGACCCCATTCCTAAATTAAAGTGTGATTAAAGTTCATGAAATTAGTATTGTTTCACTCTTTAGAAGAGTTTCCTGTACTTGCAACTATATTTATGCATTTTCCACATTTCTTGCCATCTCATCTGATCCTTCACTTTATATTTTTTCTTTTTTGTTTTTTGGCATGTTCATTTGCTACCCGATTTTTATCTACTTCTGGTTTGATTTCCATTCCTGCTTGATGCCGATATGCTTCTACTAGACAAAGCAGGGAAATCATCTTAGATTTTGTTCTCCTCATGTTTCAAAACTTTCACTACATTTGGGTCTTGTGAGGTCAGCAGATATGTATGCAGACACGCTATCACAGATCTATACATGTAATCAATTTCGAGGAGGCCCATACCTCACCTTGAGAACAGGGTATACACAGTCTTAGTATGGACTGATTTTTATAAATCATTTGATGAGCATGAAGCATCCTTCTTGTTCTCCTATTCAAACTATCTAACACCTTTTGGGGCCAGTCAATCACTCCAAAATCTGTAAGCTAGGACAGGACCAGCAAATTTGTTTACAGCTTGGACTATATTCCTAGATGTCAATGCTGTTTTTAGTATTAATTCAAGCCTTCCAAAATATTCCTGAGTTTTATTCACATTTGCTCATATTTTATTGCTGATCCTTCATCAATTCCCAAATATCGATACACTCCCTCTTGCTCAGGTTTTTTTATATTCCTGTTCCAAACTGATGTTTTCTTGGTGCTGCAGCTTTCCTGCTTTAAATGCTGCTTCTGCACATTTATCAAGACCAAATGACATCCCTTATATCATCTGAAAAAGTTTTGACCACTTGCAGTTGTGCTTTCTGTCCTCATCTGATGAACTATACAATTTAAATAATCTACAAAAAGAAGATAAGTCTTTACACTTTGTTGTTTTCTGGGAGCCAAATTATGGCCATGATCTAATCTGTTATGTAGACAGCTCAATGGGTTAAGGGCAAGATAAAAGAGCAGTGGTGAAAGAGAGTCACCCTGGAATATCCCCCTTTGAATTTTTATCCCTGGAATAATTTTTCCTTTATCATGGCTTAACTGCAGAGTGGTTTGCCACTGTTTCATGGCTGCTGTAATGTAATCAATCAGTGTAGAGTATTCTTTGCACATTTTTAAGTACTCTTTTATCATGAATGTTGGACACTGTCAAATGCTTTTTTATAGTCTATTCATGCCAAACTCAAAATTTTTCCCCTTTTTACAATACCCCATTATGACTTTATTTAACATCAAATGATCCTTTGTTACATACTTTCTTTTATTGCCTTTTTGTTCTATTGCCACAATTGAGTTTTATTCTAAATGACTATAAACTCTGTTGGCATTAATTCCAGTGTATAGTTTATATGTCATTGGAAGGCAAGTTATTGGTCTATTTTAGGATGGCTTGCAAGTTTGCTCTTAAGTAGGAATATTGTTTTTCCTACTGTTAGCCAGGCTGGTGTTTGTTCGTGGTATGAATATAAATAATTCTCATTCATGGATAAACCATCATGTAAAGATGTTAATACTTTTAACCAGAAGTTAGGCACTGTATTTGGTCCTGCAGTTTTCCAATCAGGAGCTTTTCATAACTTTATTTCAATTTCTCTGACCATTACTTCATCCTACTGTGTCCTGTACATTTGAACTTCTTATTCTTTCTTTTACTTCTTCTATCCATTTAGCATCTTTGGTATGTTCCACATGGTCTTCATAGATATTTCTCCAAAATGTATCTATTTCTTCTTTTTTTTGGTGGTGTTTCCATTCCTTTTGCCTTGTTTCCCAACTCTCTATAAAACCTTTTGTGTCATCAATAAATTGCTTGTTTATACTTTTCCTTTATATTTATCTGTGTATCTCCTATGTTTTTCTGCCTCTGCTGATATTTTTAGTTTATAATTTGTGATAGTGCATGATATGTTCTGATACTGTGCATTGCTTTTATCACATTTATCTTTCTAAGTATTTTTCCTTGATCTGTTCCCTCTTCTATACCCTTCTAACAGTGGCACTTCTTGTCTTAACTGCTTTATAGTTTTCTCCATTCACTACTTCCATGATGGCATTTGATTTCTCCAGTTCCTTTCCCTTACTACCATGTGTTTTTGTGGTAAGACATTATCTGTTATTAATTTTGCTACACATTAATTGATATATCCTATTTACTTCTGTTATATTGCATGAATCTCTAAGGACAGTCCTAATTACTGTGTTCATTTGTTTTATCAAACTTCTAACTTTTTGGGTTTTATTGACTTTCTGCAGTCTATTTCTTTCACTGATCCTAATACATCTGTCCATCTCTATTAAATCAAGCAACTCCTCTTTTAGATAATTTTCTTCTGCACTGGGAGCATGTTCTTTGTTCCCCATTTCCTGTGAGCATTCTAGAGGCAGTTCCACAGCATCTTCCTGTACCACATTGTCTTTGGTATCAGCCTGTGTTATCTACTGCTCTTTCATACAGGAACTCACTGGCCTGTCACCCCATAACATTGGCTGTATCAGAGTTACCAGTTTCCTGTTCCACCCCTTGTTGTGCACCTCCACTGAAAGTTCGTATTGGTTTCTTATGGAAAGCCTCAAAGTATCACATGGCAAATGATCAGATGTTTCCCACTCCATTGGTTTTGTCTCAATTGGAGATCCATTGCTGTACTGTGCTGTGTTGTTTTCAGAGTTGGATTTTCTACACTAAATCCTTCACTTCGCAAGTAATTCATAACCTCTGTTTCTATTTTTTAGCTTCTTCACTACTAATCATCTTTTCTACTTTTCCTCTTTGTTTTCTTATTTTTTTGTATTGTAAAGTTTTCCATGTCTGCATGCCTTTGCCTATATTTCTCTTCAAATATCTTTGGTGCTTCTCTTTTTGTATTGATTAGTTTTGCTTTCTCCTTTGCGTAAATATTACACCATATTAAATCTCTTTTCCTTTCCCGTGTCCATATTTCTTCTTTAAATGTCTCCTGATCGTCCTGTTTCTCCTTACTTTGGGAACTTGTTGTTCCATCATGCTGTATATAACCTGTGTTAGACTTTCTACACTAAATCCTTCATTTTGCAAGTATTCCATAACTTCCTCTTTACTAATATTATGTTCTACATTCCCTCTTTGTGATCATATTTTTTATTGTGAAATTTTCCAACTCTGGATGCCTTTGCCTGTATTTCTCTTCAAATATCTTTGGAGCTGACTTTTTGTGTTGATTAATTTGGCTTTCTCCTTTGCACATATACTGCACTATATCAGATCTCTCTTTCTTTCCCAGGTCCATATTTTCTTTTTTATACATTTCAAAAGTCTTTAGGTTTTGTTATTTATATTTTTGTGCTTCAACAGTTGCATCTCTTTCCAAATGGACCAAGATTTCTAGGTCTATATAATTTTTTTTTTAATCTCTTGTATTAACACAAGTTTTTATTTGAAGCTTCTGACAGTTTTTCTTGTGGAAGTATTCTTTCTTTCCTCTAATTTCTCTCTTAATCTTTTTGTATATCTTCTGTTTGGAAATTCTGGGCTTCTTGCATAATTTCATTCTTATCCTCACTAGTCGACTCTTATCATCTTTATGGCTTTTTTGGCCTATCAGTTTTTGCTGGGGGGTTTTGCACTGCTGCTTCCTTCTAGAATGGTGGGGGCATCCGCCCCCTGGGTCTGGCCTAGCCCCACTGTAGGGATACTTCCATGTCCTGAGGATTCTACACTGTCATTTTTTGCAGTCCCGGCACCAGTGCGCCTACCAGAATTGGGCACTTTTTTATCCTGTGTCTTATGCATCCAGCTCTCTCTTTTTTATTTTTTAACCTACTTCTGTCCATGATATATGCTATATAAAATACAGTCTATGTATCAGTGTTGCCTTGGTGAGATTTTGTGAAAAACAGGGTCCACCTCATGAAGGTACTCACCAAGACTTGATGATGAATTCAATTTCAGCACTAATACTCTTTTGCTTGCTGATTTCATTTTTCTCTTTCCATTTGGAAGATATTCATCATAACTTGAGGATGAATTCATTTCCAGCTTTTCTTGCTGATTTCAATTCTCCATTCTCCTTTTTGTGAAGGGTCTGATGGTACTTCATTGTACTGCTATATGAAAAACACTTACTGCATTCGGAACATTTATATGGTTTTACCCCAGTGTGAATATTATAATGGCGCATCAAATTACTGTTACGTGAAAAACACTTACTGCATTCGGAACATTTATACGGCTTCTCCCCTGTGTGTGTGGTTTGGTGGCTCTTTAAACTACTAACACATAAAAAACACTTACTACATTTAGTGCATTTATAAGTTTTTTCACCAGTGTGAGTGTTTTGATGGTACATGAATCCACTCTTTGTTCTGTACGACTTACTGCATTCA